>NC_088230.1:13383953-13683953 GCF_036934945.1 Oncorhynchus masou masou | reverse complement strand
TGGGGAAGGGTACCAAAAAATGTCCCCAGCATTGAAGGTCCCCAAGAACCCAGTGGCCTCCATCATTCTTAAATGGAAGAAGTTTGGAACCACCAAGACTCTTTCAAGAGCTGGCTGCCTGGCCAAACTGAGCCATCGTGGGGACAAAGGCCTTGGTCAGAGAGGTGACCAAGAATCTGATGGTCACTCTGACAGAGCTCTAGAGTTCCTCTGTGGAGAAGGGAGAACCTTCCAGAAGAATAACCATCTCTGCAGCACTCCACCAATTAGGCCTGACAGAAGACAGAAGCCACTCCTCTGTAAAAGGGACATGACAGCCCACTTAGAGTTTGCCAAAGGCACCTAATGTCTCTCAGACCATGAGAAATAAGATTCTCTTGACTGATGAAACCAAGAGTGAACTCTTTGGCCTGAATGTCAAGCGTCACGTCTGGAGGAAACCTGGCACATCCCTACGGTGAAGCATGATGGTGGCAGCATCATGCTGTGGGGAGGTTTTTCAGTGGCAGGGACTGGGAGACTAGTCAGGTTGGGGAAAAGATTAAAGGAACAAAGTACAGAGAGATCCTTGATGAAACCCTGCTCCAGAGAGCTCAGGATCTCAGACTGAGGAGAAGGTTCACCTTCCAACCACACAGCAATCCTAAGCACACAGCCAAGACAGCGCAGGAGTGGCTTTGGGACAAGTCTTTGAATGTCCTTGAGTGGCCCAGCCAGAGCCCGGACTTAAACCCGGTCTAACATCTCTTGAGATACCTGAAAATAGCTGTGCAGCAACACTCCCCATCCAACTTGACAGAGTTTGAGAGGATCTGCAGAGAAGAATGGAAGAAACTCCTCAAAAACGGGTGTGCCAAGCTTGTAGCATCATACCCAAGAAGACTCGAGGCTGTAATCGCTGCCAAAGGTGCTTCAACAAAGTACTGAGTTAAAGGGTCTGAATACTTATGTAAATGTGATATTGCATGTTTTTTATAAATTAGCAACAATTTATAAAAACCTGTTTTTGCATTGTCATTATTTTAGGTTATTGTGTGTAGATTGAGTAGAGGAAAATTATTAAATCCATTTTAGAATAAGGCTGTAAAGTAACAAAATGTGGGAAAAAATGTTGAAAAAGTCAAGGAGTCAAGGATTATTTTCCGAAGGCACTGTACGTGCCAAAGATTAGCAAATTCAGCTATTATGATTAAAGCAATCTGCCCGAACGATTAGAACATTCTGAGTTCAATGTTAACTTTTTTTTTCTCTCACTGGCCTGAACTGAATTTCTAATGGCCCTGACCTGCGGTGGTTTAATGGTTTAAATGCATTGAGGACTTGAGCCCACAACAGCTTTAAATTAATTTGTTCTTTGTGTTGGTCCAGTCCAGACAGTTCAGTTAAACTCATTACAGTAACTACTTTCCATATATTTCCATGCAGCGTTGAGTGAAACTGCTCCATTATGCTAGACGGCATGGTTTCGCATTTACTAGTTTCAGTTTCAAAAAGGTGACACACCAGTTGCTTTAAAGGGGAAATACAGGATTTGAAAAACAACAAAGCAGCCACCCCATCACTTGTTTTTGGTAAACAGCTGAGGGATAGGGATGGAGTTCATAGACTGAGCTGTGGACACGAGGACTTAAATTCATAGACTGAGCTGTGGACACAAGGACTGACCATCCATGACATCAACGTTATTGTTTTAAAGGCCCAGTACAGTCAAAAAAATTGATTTTCCTGTATTTCATATACATTTCCACACTGTGAGGTTGGAATAATACTGTGAAATTGTGAAAATGATGATGATGCCCTTCTAGTGTAAGATAAAATAATGGTTTTGTTGAGATGGAGTTTTTCCAAACATCTGCCAATAACAGCTAATCTTCAGTTTTCCCTTCCCCACTCAGACCTTCCCAGACAGTCATTTCAAAATTCTTGCTTGACGAATTGGTCTTTGCTAAAATGTTCTTATATATATTTTAATTTGTTATTTTTTTATTACATTCAAAACCATCACAGTAAGGTCTTTAATTGGTTCCCAGAAATGATTAGATATTGAAATACAATTGTCTGCATTGGACATTTAACCATGGTTTGAAGCTATACAACGTTTGTTAATAATTTAATTGTTTAGAAACAACGGAGCAAAATGAGCTTCTATTTTTGGGTGGGGCACGACTGTTAAACTAAGCACATGAAGCATTTGTAAATTATATTCTTAAAGAATCAATGGCTATTTATTATTCATTGCAGTCCACAAATGGATGTACTAATCACGTACCCCTTTAAGTAACACCCACAGCCCCAAAAACTGGTCAAGAGTCAAGTGTAAAGTGTTTGTGTTAAGACAAACTCAACGTTGAACTCACCGTCAGAGAATCCCCCAGGGCAGCAATGACTTTAATGTCCGCTGCCTTTACCATCTCAACTAAAGAGCAAGAAGAGAGACAAAGTCAAGAGAGAGGACACATTGGTGGATATTGAGAGAGAGAGAGAGAGATTTATAATGACCGGCCATAATGCACAAGTTGCTGACCCAGATGGCCTCCTACACTGTCCACATATCATGTTAGGTTGTAGAGGGCTAATATAAGAGGTGTGTCACTGTGCTTGCCTCCTTTCTTGTCCCTCGCTGGGATTGGACCGGGGACCATGCTTGACAAGCGGTCACATCTTTGTTTATTACACTAGAAAAGCTAGCGATACAATAGCATGATTCGATTTCAAGCTAGCGATTTGATTTACAGCTGGGGAGGGAGATCATGAATCCAACATCATTACACTAACAACATTGATTCAATTGTTCAACTCCCACAAGGAAAACATACACCAGGGTTCCCCAACTGGCGGCCCGCGGATGATTTTATCTGGCCCCCCGAGTTTACTGTGCAAAAACAATAATAATAATACAAAATATATATATTAAAATATTGCTTCACGCAAAAGACTAAAACTCCAGAAAATAACCTCCAAGTGATTCAAATTTTGGAATCTGTTCCAAAGTATTCCCAAGTATACATGCATAGCGGAGAGATATACAGTGCATTCGGAAAGTATTCAGACCCCTTGAATTTTTCCACATTTTGTTACTGTACAGCTTTATTCTAAAATGTATTAAATTGTTTTTGCCATCTCATCAATCTACACACAATACCCTATAATGACAAAACAAAAACAGTTTTTTATACATTTTGCAAATCTATAAAAAAAAAAAAATAAAAAAAATGAAATATCACATTTACCTAAGTATTCAGATCCTTTACTCAGTACTTTGTTGAAGCACCTTTGTCAGTTATTACATCCTCGAGTCTTCTTGGCACACCTGTATTTGGTCTGAATACTTTCCGAATGCACTATACGTGATCATATACAAATGCAAGCAAGGTTTGAAAATATTACATTTTAGTCAAATATAATATTTGTTGGGCGTCTTTGCAATCAATTTAGTCTACAAATTATTTGTAATTATGTTCCGGGCCCCTGACCATCCACTCAAGAAAATCTAGTTGATGATCTCTAACATACAGTATTTACTCAGAGAGAAGGCAGTAGAAGATGTCTCTAAGGACTGGTCTAGGATCTGCTCCCAAAACCCTAGCCTTGCAATAAGACTGGCCTGGGATCAGTTAACATATTGACTTTCTAAATCAACTCTAATGGGATGGTCCCATCTTACCTGATGAGGGGACAGCGGGCGAGCGACTCATGTCAGGACATTGAAAAGGAGAATGTGTGAAGTTCACCGGTCTGGTTTTCTCTGGAAACTCCTGAAACAAGAATGAGAGTGAAGGAGAGAAAAGAATAGATACACAGATAGAAAGTAGAACGCAGTAAATATGTCTGTACATATTTCTGATTATAATGGGGGAAACGATGGTCCCCTGGCACCAATACGAGTTGCAAGGGAACAAGAATCCACAACAGACCACAAAGATGTTCCAACCTCTAAGATACAACTGTGTGTGTGTGTGTGTGTGTGTGCATGTGTGTGCGTGTGTGTGTGCGTCAAATGCTATCAATACCGAACAAACATCTACAAACATTCAGATAACCTGACATGACACTGAATATGAACTTGAATAACAAACAACCGAGGTCATGTAGTCATAGCAGAATCAGTCAGTCATGTCATTAAAGAGAGTTCACCCAAATTACAAAATTGGTTTTCCTAACCTGTAAGCAGTCTATGTACAAGTTATGACAGCAATCCATGCTTTGGTGTAGTTTCCCTGGCAGTGGCTGGCACTGTTACCAAATGCTAATGTTTTAGCATGTGGCAAAAATCCCATTCAAGTCATGCGACCAAAATGAGCATTTTTCACACATCATGTTCAAATCATGCTAATATTGGTTCAATAACTTACATGTGATTTTTGGCACAAATGCTAAAATGTAAGCAATGTGGAAACAGTGCCAAGGAAACAAACCAAAGCATGTATTGCTGTCATACCTTGTCCATAGACCGCTTACAGGGAAAGGAAACCAATATGTCATTTTGCAATTTGGGTGAACTATCCCTTCAACTGTAGCATGATGTACAACTACACATACCAATGTGTAAGTGATGTACACAAAGACCAATGAAGTATCTTCAGGTAATTCAAGTCAGGTAACAAATGCTTAATTAACAGACTGTAGATCAACATCTAGCATAGGTCTCCTTGATGTGAGATGACATAACACACTTATAAGCACTAAATAACCATTCAATCAAAATGCCATTGATGAAAGAGAATTTAAACTTGTTACATTCACTGCTATGAATGTGTTATGAAGGCCTTTACATTACCAAAGGTTACCGAAGGCGCATACTGAAAATAAAAGCTCTGGGGTGAAGTTTCCCTTAGATACAAATCTAGGATCAGCTTCCCCGCCCCCAATCCTAACCTTAACCATTAGTTATGTAAATGTACAACTGCTCCAACATCAGCGTCTAGGGGCAACTTCACCCTAGACCAATCCTACACCAAGATGATAAAAGGGTCAAATGGGACAGTACCTTGTGGAGAGCCTCCTGGCTGTAGTGTCGTATGCCTTCCTCATACTGCCACCACCACTTGTTGCCTTAGAAGGAGACAGTATCCATGAAGGGGTGTCTTCCCAGCAGGGAAAACTGGTTGGAATGATGTCATTACAACAACCAGAAACTGGTTGAAATGACATCATTATGATGTCATTACAACCAGTTTTGCCTGCTGAGTTTGTCCTGGTGCTTACATAACCCAGCCAATACAAAGACCAAGAGAAACTGAAGTCAGGTTATGAAGAAAGCATATTTTTTCTGTTGTGATTACAATCTACTTCTGTAGTCTTCATCATCACTGCTGCGGGCTGCCAAACTTTTATACGTCTAACTTTTGAAACCAAATATCCCTGATGTTCCTTTTTAAACAGGTCCTCCATTATCTAAACCAACATCGACCTACCCAAGCCAGGCCCCTCTTTCAGAAAAAACTGCTCGCCCCGACAATGTGGCCACAGTAACTGACATGTGTGTGGAATGTGTGTGTGTGTGTGTGTGTGTGTGTGTGTGTGTGTGTGTGTGTGTGTGTGTGTGTGTGTGTGTGTGTGTGTGTGTGTGTGTGTGTGTGTGTGTGTGTGTGTGTGTGTGTGTGTGTGTGTGTGTGTGTGTAAAATGTGAAATATGCACAGATAGGGACTGCATGCTGTTCTCCTGCTGGTTCCAGCACTTACCTTTGGCAGAGGAGACTAGCGCACAGGTTGCCACGGCAATCAAAAGCCACCCCATAGTGGCATGTGGTGTGTAGGGACAGCACAATGTGATGCACGGCCAGAGGGCACGGCCATTATATGAGGCCAACCTTATCTCCCCCACCCAAAACAGCTGAGTGACAAAGTCCGGGCCCAGTTATACAGAAAGCATAAAGGATCTGTCATAGAGCTAGTAGCACAAGGGAACTGACCTCCACACACAGCCAATTAGCCATTATTATAGACAGGACCGGCTTTAGTCTTTTGGGGGCCCTTAGCGCAATTTGGTTGCGATGCCCCCCCACCAAGTAGATACTTTTTTATTTTTTTTTTTTCCTGCAATTCTACACATTTTTGCCATGGGGTGTAAAGAAAATGTTGCACTGTTAAAGCAAGCTTTCTGCAGTTCTACACATTTTGCCATTGGGTGGAGAGACAATTTGGGAATTTTTTAACAAATGTCATGGAATTCTACTCATTTTGCCATGGGGCACAGAGACATTTTTGCAGTTTTAAAGCAAATTTCATGCAATTCTACACATTTTCCAACATATCCCATTATATGCTACAACAAAGATCATGTTATATGATCCCATGACATTTGGTTTGAAAAACTGGGCCCAGGTTATACAGTGTCTAGGATAAAGCTGGGGGAGTACCATTTCTACGGGTACGGGAACTGACATGGACTACGAGACCGCTGTCATCCACTATAGGCTGGCCTCGGAGCAGCAGCACAGCGCTCAGGCCATGTTCAACTTGGGCTACATGCACGAGAAAGGCCTGGGCATCAAACAGGTGGGCACACGAACATAAACAAACTCATTCATACACACATGCAACCCTATAAGTTTAACCCCTTACTTTCCCCCTCCTGTAGGATATCCACCTGGCCAAGCGTTTCTACGACATGGCTGCTGAGGTTAGTCCCGAAGCTCAGGTGCCCATCTTCCTGGCTCTGTGTAAACTGGGCCTGGTCTACACCCTGCAATACCTGCACGACCTTAACGTGAGTGTACAGTACAGAGCACTTCCTGGATCCGGTGCCTCTGGGAGTTTCATTTCCCTGGTCATTTCCATTTCAACTCATGGGGGGCGGGCAGGCTCAATGTTTGAGGCTAACATAATTTATTACATTTGTACAGGATTCATGGGATTGTACTGTTTGTTCAATGTAGTCAATGCTCTCTCTCTCTTTCTGCTCCCTCCGACCAACCCTCTCTCTTTTTCCCCTCCCACCCTGTATCATCTCTCTCCCCCCACCAGATGAGTGAGTTGGTCAGTCAGGTGGACCTGGACCAGCTCCTGGGCCCTGAGTGGGACCTCTACCTAATGACGGTAATCACCCTGCTGCAAGGCACCGTCATCGCCTACCGCCAGAGACAACACCAGGCAATGCCCACGCAGCCTCCTCCTCCCCCAGCCAGGCCTGCTCAGGAGCAGGCCCAGCCGGAGGCCCAACCTGAGGCCCAGGCCCAGCCCGAGGCCGAAGAGGCGCAGCAGTGAGCGATAGAGATGGAGTGGGAAGAGGGAAAGGGAAGGTGATATCCTCGCCCATACCCTCTTCTCTGGGGGGGTTGGTGGGGTGGGTAAAGGCAGACTAACTTGCTCCCATCTTGGGCACCACCTTTTCCCTCCTGACTCCGGGATGTTGACCACAGACTGTAGGCTACTGAACAGGCCAGACTCGCCCTACTTAACTCTCTGTCTCTGTCAATGCTCTCAGACCTTCCAAGTTGAAGAATGAAGAAAGGAATTGGTGAGAGGGAGAGTGGAGCAGGTTGATGGACAAGGCCATGGAACAGAGGCTGTAGAAAAGACAATATAGACTCGAAACCTCTTAGTGTGTGACTCAGGGTACCGGCAGCAGAATCACTTCTCAGAACTAGCCACGTGGGGCGATCAAGGCATCTTCTTAATTATCGTCCGATTTGGGAATGAAACTGTCTTGTTTTGTGCGCTCTAGTTGCGATTGGGCTTCGGAAACAACAGACAGATTTTTTTTGCGCTTTTCCTTTTCAGATTTGATGTACGAGTTTAAGGTTACAACTCATCGGAAAATAAGATTCCAGATGTCTACATAAACCTTGCAATACCAACATATTTGTCAGGTGGCAGCAATCAGAACAGGGCACGTGAAGTCATCTTCATCTCCTTGTCTTTAGCAAAATATTTTTCACAAATACGCTTTGTTAGGAACATGTTTTATAAGCATGTTCTGTTCATAAACAATGACTATTTAAAAAGCTAGTGTTTTCCAGCATGCTTTTGTCAGCACATTTGCTTGATTAGCAAGCGTTAAAGCTTTTTTTGAGCAAATATTTATTTAGCGAACATGCATTGTTTGTCTTTCAATGTAGACGTTTTCTTCAGGATCTTATTTTGTTAGCGAATATCCTTAGTTAGCACAAATGTTGAACTAATGAAGTAAACATAAACATGCTCATTTATTTGACATCCAGTTCAAAATCTTTCAGTACGTAGCTGAACTTTGGTCAATTTACTTGTTTGAGTGGATCAAGTAATGAAAGATATTGTTGTCAGTCATTTCAGCTCTGCTATGGTATGGTCAAGGATCAGAATGAAGGATAGAGAATCCTTTGCTACCCCTTCACTAGCTACCCCATTTCCTTCCTCATTGCAGCGCATGATTCTGTGTCTCAGATAAAGTTTGATTCTTGATATATCATCCATATAGCCTAATACAGTTAATATCCTTAAGATAGTATTATAGGGATATTGTAGAATGCTGATTCCCACCATAGATGCTCCCTTACACCAAAATCCTGAGTGAATGCTAAGTTGAAGAAATCTGTTGAAGAAAACCCTTCAGTCTCTACGCCTTATGTGCCTGATGGTGGTGCTCACTGCTAAACTCTTAAAGGTACACTTAGTAAGATGACATCATCATTAGACAATGGCAACAACAGAATTCAAATCTGCCAAGAATACAGTTATTAAACCTACGTGACAATTTGCATCCTCTCTTGTAGCACGCCCACATTGGGAATAGCCAATAATGTCATTCTTGGCAGATTTGTATTCTCTTGATGATGTTGGTCACGTTCCCCTGCTCTGACGTTGCATGCATCAACCAATGGTTGCATACCACGTCTTCGACGGTGCCGTCGGGCACCAAATTGCGATAACATAATGTGGTTAGCTGATACGTAATGCCTATCCAGGGGTTGTAAGATCTGGCATGTGTCAAAAACGTCTGAGTATAAGGAACACGACCTTTGTCTGTAAGTAGGAAGTTTGCCCATTTTGTATGATGATGTCAACTTGCTGAGTATAGCTTTAACCTCATTTTATTTTATTTTACAATTCTCTGTATTTGTTTGTAGTCTGTCTACATTGACAATTTATTATGTTATTGTAGGTACATTTTCAGATGGCTCCATCTACTAGTAATTGGTAGTTTGTGGCACCATGGTTAATTTTCTCCTGTTTAAACTGTTTGATTTGATAAGTTGAACTGCAACAGGAAGACAGATGGTGGCCTTTTTGTCAAGACTCATTAGAAGAAAGCAGTGACTTTTTCAAACTATTTGACTTTGTTATTTTTATTTATTTTTAACTTTATTTTACTAGGCAAGTCAGTTAAGAACAAATTCTTATTTTCAATGACGGCCTAGGAACAGTGGGTTAACTGCCTGTTCAGGGGCAGAACCACAGATTGTGTACCTTGTCAGCTCGGGGATTTGAACTTACAACCTTTCGGTTACTAGTCCAATGCTCTAACCACTAGGCTACCTTATACATGGTTCCACTCAGGGGCATAATCGTGGTGGGACTATAGGCCACACCCCCTCAACAATAGAGCAGGTCGTTCCTTCTCCAGCTTCTGCTTTGATCAGCTCAAGGGCTCTGTATCAATCAGAATCTTAACATATATGGCCTCAGATCTTCGTATTTGAGTATATGGTGGCAATGGGAAATGCTGTGTGCCAAGGTATAAATCATTAGAGTACTTTCAGCAAGATGAGGTATAATACCCCTGAGAGAAAGAGAACATTTTCACCATGCATGTACTATTTCCAATGGAATATGACCCCTATTTTATTGCCTACGGAGGATCTACCCTTTGCATAATGTACAGAGAAATACACATGTTTATTAGCAATACATAACATTCAATGTAGGAACTTACATAAGATGTAAAGAGAATGATTCCGATTTTTTATGAGAAGATGTTTCAAGTAAGATCACTCACCATAACATACCAATGATGTTCTCCATGCTCAGTTTGGTTTGAATAGAATATCAACACAAGGTACGATATAATAGGTTACACACTGTTTCCTTGTCTGCAATGAAACATTGGCCCAGGTCGTCAAACTACTACAATGGGGATCGTAATAAATACCAAAACTCCCCACTGTACACTGAGTGTACAAAACATTAAGAAACCTGCTCTTTCCATGACAGACTGACCAGGTTAAAGCAATGATGCTTTATTGATGTCACTTGTTAAATCCACTTCAATAAGTGTAGATGACGGGGAGGAGACAACTGAGCCTTGAGACAACTGAGACAAGGATTGTGTATAATGTGCCATTCAGAGGGTAAATGTGCAAGACAAAAGATTTAAGTGCCTTTCAACGGGGTATGACAGTAGGTGCCAGGCGCACCGGTTTGTTTCAAGAACCGCAGTGCTGCTGGGTTTTCATGCTCAACAGTTTCCTGTGTGTATCAAGAACGGTCCACCACCGAAAGGACATCCAGCCACCTTGACACAACTCTGTGAAGCATTGTAGTCAACATGGGCCAGTATCCCTGTGGAACGCTTTCCACACCTTGTAGAGTCCATGTCCTGACGAATTGAAGCTGTTCTGGGGGCAAAGGGGGGAGTTCAACTCAATATTAAGGTGTTCTTAATGTTTTGTACACTCAGTGGTATGTTATGGTTACAGTGACTCTTAACTTGATTTTTCTGTCTTGGCTGACATAGCACTGTCATAATAATGACATTACAGGTTATCAACGCATTGGGAAGTTGATGACAACTGACTATACAGCTGTTACAGAAACCAATTTAGGAAAATGTGTTTGTTTTTGGTATTCCTTAGCCATCTGCTTAAGTGTAATGTCCAGGGCATTGGGTAATTATTTTTCAACAAGGAGTTTTCTATTCCTGAATTAAATTCCAACCCACTCCCTGAATTGAAAGAAATGAAATACATTGAGCCCCCAACCCTAGGTATGTATGTAAGGACAATGGTAAAGTCAGCTGTTGGAATTCTGCTATGTTGTAAGGACAATGGTAAAGTCAGCTGTTGGAATTCTGCTATGTCATGCTCATGATATTGCGGGGTAGACCTGAGGACATTGGTGTCAGGTAACTTATTTTTGGACAGTGTATAAGGAAGTTATTTACTTCATTTCATATCAATAATATTTGAATTTAGTATACATTTTTGTTTCGGTTTAAACAGTTGGGAATGAAATTGACATTCTGTACTTCTTAAACGTATGGACTGAACAATGATTCAACCCCCCAGACATATGCACATTACTTTATAATCAGGCATAAGCGGTCACTTAGGGCCCCTGGCCGCTATGGGGCCCCCGACCAGTCGGTGTCTCAACTTACTTAGGATAGTATAATTACACAAGATGCAAGTTCAAAATTTGGTTGTGCATCAGCAGCTTTTCTCTTCTTTAGTCTGTCAGACAGTCACTCAACTAGTCATGTCAGCTAACCATTTTTAGATTGATAAATCAGTCAGGCCAGTTATCAAAACTTGTAGTAATCATGACCAAATGACCATGCACTTGCCTCAAATTTTGGAGATCATTAGGGTACTAGGGGGTAACTGCCCCTCCCCCTGTAATTCACCACAAGATGTCACCCAATTATTTTCCCAACATTTCCCTAGCTCCCACTGCTCTTGCTAAAAAAAATGTCCTCTGTGTCATCACAACTGTTGGAGATATTTCAACAAAACAATTTTGTAGATATATTCCAATGAAGATAGATCTATACAAGTAGAAAAGCCTTAAGATAAATAATCCACTTGTTTAGAAAGAGAGAAAAATATATAATTTTTTTGTAAAGTAGTAATATGTTGGATGAGTGTGTTGGGGGCAATATTTAGACAATGACTAGCCCGGTTAGCGCTAGTTTATGCTAACTTTCTAGCTAGCAACTTCACTAGCAGTAAATGCTAGCCAGCTAGCTAGTTAGCATAAGCAACCAGATCGTCTGAGGTAAAATACGTGAAAAAAGATAACGTAACTTAATTGCAGTTGCAAATGTTTCCACTACTGATGGATGGCTTTACAGTTAATGCTACTTTATAGCCTTTTAGCTATTTTACACAGAATTTTATGTTATATAGCTAGATAGCAAACTACGTTTTTGAGTTTATTTTAATTTTTGCAGGGACCGTGCACATTAATCAACGTTTCAATAGTGCCGGATTTATCCAGCTTGGTAAAGTTCTACCGCAGTTCCTAGGCATGTTTTAAGAGAGCTTTTCAATTGGCATCTCTCCCCCTGTTTTCAGTCACAGGTGGGGACTGTATTAGGTGTGAGCAGTGTAGGAGGTGGGCTCATGAGTTGTGCTCCAATTTTACTGGGTTTAGTTTTATTTGTGACCTATTACAAATTAGAATTGTGCAATAACAGAGCACAAGAGTTGCCACAATGTTACACTCAATTAATTGGTTAAGTTAGGAGTTATTATTATTAAATGTTATATTCCAATGTTATTTAATGTTATCAGTTATATTACATTCCAATTCATATTATTTTATGAATTAAAAACAACTATTGAAAAGAAAGAACAAAGAAAATGAATGTGCAGGTGAGTACCAAAGAGGGACTTAAAAAGAGGGACACATTAAATCTCCCCATAGTGCAGATATTAATGGTGACATGTGCAACACCATTGCCCCGCATACTTTATTTAAATAATTACAATGATTACAATTACAATAAAAACACTCCTTTTCTAAAAACAACATTTCATGAAACACCTATAACATGTGCATCAAATGTTGCTTTTTTGTGTCAGCAATTAGACATTGTTCTTAGGAGGGGCTAGTTACCCCCTAGTACCCTACAGACAAAATTATGTTATTTCCATCCTCATTATGTAAACAAGGCTGATTTCAGTAAAAAATGTCTCAGTTTAAACAAGTTTTGTTTAGCTAATAAGATGCTAAACAGGGTTAAGACACTTTTTTTTGTCAGAGGGGGCACTATTTGGCATGACAGGTCATTAAAAAAAATTGTGGCACTCCGGTACCGCTAGCCATACGGTAGCAAACAGTCTATGATTTGGGTGACAGGTCTTTGACCATTTTTTTGGGCCTTCCTCTTCCACCGCCTAGTATATAGGTCCTGGAAGGCAGGAAGCTTGGCCCCAGTGATGTACTGGGCCGTACGCACCGCCCTCTGTAGCGCCTTACGGTCGAATGCCGAGCAGTTGCCATACCAGGTGGTGATGCAATCAGTCAGGATGCTCTTGATGGTGCAGCTGTAGCTCTTTTTGAGGATCTGGGGACACATGACAAATCTTTTTAGTCTCCTAAGGGAGAAAAGGTTTTGTCATGCCCTCTTATCGGCTGTCTTGGTGTGTTTGGACCATGATAGTTTGTTGGTGATGTGGACACCAAGGAACTTGAAACTCTCGACCCGCTCCAGTACAGCACCGTCGATGTTAATGGGGGGCCTGTTCGGCCCTCCTTTTCCTGTTATCCACGATCAGCTCTTTTTTCTTGCTCACATTGAGGGATAGGTTGTTGTCCTGGCATCACACTGTCAGGTTTCTGACCTCCTCCCTATAGGCTGTCTCATCATTGTCGGTGATCAGGCCTACTGTTGTGTCGTCAGCTAACTTAATGATGGTGTTAGAGTCGTGTTTGGCCATGCAGTCGTGGGTGAACAGGGAGTACAGGAGAGGACTAAGTACACACCCTGAGGTGCCCCAGTGATGAGGATCAGCGTGTCAGATGTGTTGTTGCCTACCCTTACCACCTGGGGGCGGCCCATCAGGAAGTTCAGGATCCAGTTGCAGAGGGAGGTGTTTAGTCCCAGGGTCATTAGCTTAGTGATGAGCTTTGTGGGCATTATGGTGTTGAAAGCTGAGCTGAAGTCAATGAACAGTACTCTCACATAGGTGTTCATTTTGTCCAGGTGGGAAAGGGCAGTATAGAGTGTGCTTGAAATTGCGTCATCTGTGGATCTGTTGGGGCGGTATGCGAATTGGAGTGGGTCTAGGATTTCCAGGATGATGGTGCTGATATGTGAGCCATGACCAGCCTTTTAAAGCACTTCATGGCTACCAACATGAGTGCTATGGGGCGGTAGTCATTTTGGCAGGTTCTTTGCTTTCTTTGGCACAGGGACTATGGTGGTCTGCTTGAAACATGTTGGTATTACAGACTCGGTCAGGGAGAGGTTGAAAATGTTAGTGAAGACACTTGCCAGTTGGTCCGTGCATACTCTGAGTACACGTCCTGGTAATACGTCTGGCCCCGCGGTCTTGTGAATGTTGACCTGTTTAAAGGTCTTGACCTCATATGGAGGATCTACTCCCGGGATCATCAACTAGATTAAGCTGTGGGTATGGATGTTGATTTGATGGATTTTCAAGGGGCCGGAACATTATTACAAATCATTTGTCGACTGCAAATTGACTGCAAGAAGCCCAAAGACATATAGTAACATATCTCTCTCTATTACACGTGGGAATACTTTGGAACAGATTTCCTCAAATAAAATCAGATTTACTAGTGGGAGGGTTTTTCTGAGAAATCATGGGGGGGGGCAAATAAAGTCACCCGCTGGTCGCGAGTTGAGGAACCCTGATCTACTCGTTGCTACCGAATTTGTATGCTAGCTACAAGTTGGCTAACAATAGCCACACCTCATGAACAAGGTAAAATTACTTTTATATTGGATATTTGGTGGATATTTGGTGGATATGCGTGCCATGACTATGAAGACACTATACTCTGAATTAGTGGAGGATGGACAAAAATCCACAGCTTTCTTTTTTGTTATATATATTTTGATGTTTTGTTGTTGCTTTAAATCTTCAACAGCTCTTACACAGAGTGCCATCACTATGAAAATGATATATTTAGATGGGGTGGCACTGGATTTTTGACCATACTTATCTAAATCAGCAGGCGGAAGACAATTAAGTGGTAATGCACGAGAAGTCGGTGTTTGGATAATGTATTGGCATGGGGGTTGTTAGCCCGGGGAAGATGTATTGGCATGGGGGTTGTTAGGCCTGAGAAGAAGTCGAGGGCCAGAAAACCGTGTCAAGATATCCTCCAAGCACTGTCTTCGAGGGCATTATCACTTTTATACATTGGGTTACCAACATATTCAAATAATGATTGACATATTTCCTGTAAAACTTTATTTTCGTGTATTTATTCATACTATTTCATCCTTCCTCAAGATATAGTCCCAACACAAATCTAGGGTTGCTACCCAAGCCGGCTGATCATTTGTTCTATCGGTTCAGTTGCCAGACACAATCCAGTTGTTCAGTCTTTTTGTTCTGTATCTATCTATTCATTTGAAATGTTCCTTTGCAATAATGGCTGGCAACTGTCACACTGGTATAAATGATTCGGGAGACAGGCGCAGGAAAACCATAATAGTTTTTTTTATTATGCCCAAAATTACGGCGTGCCGTGTAAAGGCACGGGGACAAAGACCAAACAAACACAAAAACACAGGGTTGAAATCCAAACAAAAGAGCGAGGAGAACCTTGAATAAATAACACTAGCACATGATGATTATCACACGGTATGAGACCCGTAATCATCTGCGCAATCCACAAGGGCACACAGCACAGGTACTCACACGCACTAAAGGACATAGTAACAATAATTCGACAGCACCATGGTGAACAAAGGGCACATATATACAAATACAATCAGTGGGAATAGGGGCCAGGTGTGCGCAATGAAAGTTCCAGAGGGATCCGTGACAGCAACGTTCATGTCCCTTGCTTACAGTCAGAATAACAAGTAGCTGCATTTGCATTTGTTTAAGTTGTTTGCTAGTGACATTTATTTGGATACATCCATAACAATGACCTAATGAGGCGTGATTTCGCCTGGCATAGACAATGTGCTCACTTGTCAGGACACTGTTGTTCAGAGAAGCTAGTCAACACACTAACACAATCACTTCAAACTGAAGCTGGAAGACTGCAAACTCGCTGCACTTCCTTTCATTTGACCTTTTTTCAATGATGCCAGCTGATTCATGATTTTGACTGGCTGAGAAACGCTGCCTGTCTGTCTTGTCCCGACACGTTCATTACTATTGGACAGCAGAAGATCAAATTTGAATATCAAAATAATGTTGAAAATGTCAGAGAGACAGACAGGTTTATACAAATCTCCGCTGTTGAAAACTAAATGTTAGTCGAAAAGAAATGTGAAATAATGTCTAGATGCTTTCTATAGTGGATATCAGATGGAACAGAGTAAATAGGCATTTTAACATCATGGATTTAGCCAGTGGTGACTTGTGGAAAAGACACCGGCTGGAATGCGGGTATAACCATATTCTAGAATATCACACAATGTCTTGCAGACAAACTGCTTGCAATTCCGAAAAAAGTATTACATGTTTTCTATGTTGCTGCAGTCCTATGTAAATACAGTGAAACACTGTAACATACATTACCATCCCCTGGGAAAATCATTATATTAGGTCATACATCACATGCACCCAGTCATTTATTCAGTTATTAACAATATACAGTACAACTGAAAGCAAATAACAGTTCAAATACAATAGATTTGAAATATAACTCGAAGTAGTGTCTTGACAAATCCAATCAGCTGCCAGTCTAAATTCTCGTTAACCCTTATTGTAGTTAGGCAAAACCACGTAACTCACGTGGAGTCAGAGCAAAGACTAGTATGGCATTGTCACTCTTTGTTTTATATATATTTTTTATTAACAACAAAACAATACATAAAGCACATGAGGGAACACAAGCATACATAGATTACAAACAATAGACAAACGAGCTAGGGGGTACAATATCACATTACAATTACACAAGGACCTTAAGGGACATGCATATACTTACAATTCTAACAGCTTTTTTGTTAGTAGAGCATTTAACCGTCTACAGTTCAATTTCTTTTTGTAGGGTATGAAAATGTGGTTTTCTGTTTGTAAATTTACATTTGTGTATATGAAATTTGGCCAAAAGAATAATGAAATGAATTACATAAAAATGTTTCCGATTATTTCTATTGTATGTAAAGAATCCAAACAGTACATCTCTCCACAATAGTGTAAAATCTTCATAAATGTGTTCAATTATAAACCTACTGATGTCTTGCCACAGTTTTCTTACATGAATACAATGCCAAAAAAGATGCAAAACTGTTTCTGGGTGGTCATTGCAAAAGGAGCAATTTGTGTAGATGTTTTCCTTAAACTTCTTCATATAGTGGTTGGCAGGATAATATTTCTGAATAATTTTAAAGGAAACTTCCTTAATTTTGTTAACAAGTAGGTATGTGTGTGGCAACATCCAAACTTTTTTCCAACAGATATTATCAATAAATCCATTCCAATAAGGCATGACATAAGGTATAGATGCAACATCCTGCTGAAACAACTTTTAAAGATAAGTCCCTCTGTAGTCATTGATTTAGTTTCTTCTGTTTTTTTTAATAAGAGGGTTAAAATGTAGTAAGCCTCTAGACGTCTGATCCTTTGTAATGGTTATGCCTAAATATGTAAGTTCTTCTTTTACTGGAATACCATAATATGAAGGTGTCACACAATCTTTGACAGCTATGAGTTCACATTTATTAATGTTAAGATATAGACCAGACGCTTTGGAAAAGGATTGTATCGATATGGGAATTTGGTTAGCATCTTTCAGAAAAAGTGTAATATCGTCAGCCAGCTTGCTTATAATAATTTCTTTACCAACTATGGAAATACCTTGTACAGGACTATTATTTAAAGAAGTTGGGTAATTAATAAGAACAGGTACGGAGAGATAGGACAACCTTGCCTAATTCCTCTCTTTAACCCAAATCTAGGTGAGGTGCCATATTTCAATTTGATAGGGGAATGGCATTGTCACTCTTCATCTAGAGTTGAAGCTCACTGACGTCACTGGTACGCCATTTCCGGTCACAACTTGCAGACTTGTTTACGTGTTGCTGTGCGTTTTGTTGCCAACCTACTTTGCTACCTAACAACTTTAGGGTTTTTACTTTTTAATTACTGTTTATATTTTTGCTTTTTCCCTCAACTTTTTCACTCCGGACGCTTTATCTGGACATGGTTCGTCAGGACCTCCAACAGCCGAAGCTAAGTAGTAACACTAACATGATGCCTTCTAATTGCAGTCGCTGTACTCATAATACACAGGAGAACGATCGCCTTACGGCGAGGATAGCTGTGCTTCAAGCCCAGCTTCAGACGCAATCGTTATGCAAGGGTAATTTCAGTGTAGGAAAGGATGAAACAGCGTCTGTGCCACCAGTAAGTATAGATAGTAACGTTAGTATAAATCCTCTCGCACGGTCCCCGCAGCCGGACAACTTTCTCACAATTTCTGGAAGGAAATGCTGTAGGAATGCTCAACCGGTGTCGCTCATTCAGCCGAAAGAAACTTTCAACCGGTTTTCCCCATTAAGCAGCGAGTCGGAGTCAGAGGCCGAGCCTTCTCTTGTCTCTACTCCTCCCGTTACGGAGTCTGAGACGCCGAAGCTTCCCACCATTAGCTCTGACAAAACTCTAGTCATTGGCGACTCCATTACCCGCAGTATTAGACTTAAAACTAATCATCCAGCGATCATACACTGTTTACCAGGGGGCAGGGCTACCGACGTTAAGGCTAATCTGAAGATGGTGCTGGCTAAAGCTAAAACTGGCGAGTGTAGAGAGTATAGAGATATTGTTATCCACGTTGGCACCAACGATGTTAGGATGAAACAGTCAGAGATCACCAAGCGCAACATAGCTTGATGTGTCGGCATCGAGTAATTGTCTCTGGCCCCCTCCCAGTTAGGGGGAGTGATGAGCTCTACAGCAGTCTCACAACTCAATAGCTGGTTGAAAACTGTTTTCTGCCCCTCCCAAAAGATAGAATTTGTAGATAATTGGCCCTCATTCTGGGACTCACCCACAAACAGGACCAAGCTTGACCTGCTGAGGAGTGACGGACTCCATCCTAGCTGGAGGGGTGCTCTCATCTTATCTACCAACATAGACAGG
The DNA here is from genome assembly GCF_036934945.1 of Oncorhynchus masou masou. NCBI lineage: Eukaryota > Metazoa > Chordata > Actinopteri > Salmoniformes > Salmonidae > Oncorhynchus > Oncorhynchus masou. The sequence continues at coordinate 13,665,015 of NC_088230.1, read as the reverse complement.
GCTCTAACTCCTCTAGCTCCACAATGAAATAGGGTGCAGGCCAGGCAGCAGGCTGTTAGCCAGCCTGCCAGCATAGTGGAGTCTGCCACTAGCACAAATCAAATCAAATTTATTTATATAGCCCTTCGTACATCAGCTGATATCTCAAAGTGCTGTACAGAAACCCAGCCTAAAACCCCAAACAGCAAGCAATGCAGGTGTAGAAGCACGGTGGCTAGGAAAAACTCCCTAGAAAGGCCAAAACCTAGGAAGAAACCTCGAGAGGAACCAGGCTATGTGGGGTGGCCAGTCCTCTTCTGGCTGTGCCGGGTAGAGATTATAACAGAACATGGCCAAGATGTTCAAATGTTCATAAATGACCAGCGTGGTTGAATAATAATAAGGCAGAACAGTTGAAACTGGAGCAACAGCACGGCCAGGTGGACTGGGGACAGCAAGGAGTCATCATGTCAGGTAGTCCTGGGGCATGGTCCTAGGGCTCAGGTCCTCCGAGAGAGAGAAAGAAAGAGAATTAGAGAGAGCATATGTGGGGGGGCCAGTCCTCAGGGAGGTCCTCAGAGAGAGAGAAAGAGAGAGAGAAGGAGAGATTTAGACAACGCACACTTAGATCCACACAGGACACTGAATTGGACAGGAGAAGTACTCCAGATATAACAAACTGACCCCAGCCCCCGACACATAAACTACTGCAGCATAAATACTGGAGGCTGAGACAGGAGGGGTCAGGAGATACTGTGGCCCCATCCGAGGACACCCCCGGACAGGGCCAAACAGGAAGGATATAACACAGTCAGTGTTCGCCTGAGCAATCTCACTAGGATAAAGACCTCCTCCATTCCTGTCATTATTGAAAGAGATCATGATACCTCACATCTCAAAATAGGGCTACTTAATGTTAGATCCCTTACTTCAAAGGCAATTATAGTCAATGAACTAATCACAGATCATAATCTTGATGTGATTGGCCTGACTGAAACATGGCTTAAGCCTGATGAATTTACTGTGTTAAATGAGACCTCACTTCCTGGCTACACTAGTGACCATATCCCCCGTGCATCCCGCAAAGGCGGAGGTGTTGCTAACATTTACGATAGCAAATTTCAATTTACATGAGCTTCTCGTCATGAAATCTATACAGCCTACTCAATCACTTTTTATAGCTACTGTTTACAGGCCTCCTGGGCCATATACAGCGTTCCTCATTGAGTTCCCTGAATTCCTATCGGACCTTGTAGTCATAGCAGATAATATTCTAATCTTTGGTGACTTTGATATTCACATGGAAAAGTCCACAGACCCACTCCAAAAGGCTTTCTGAGCCGTCATCGACTCAGTGGGTTTTGTCCAACATGTCTCTGGACCCACGCACTGTCACAGTCATACTCTGGACCTAGTTTTGTCTCATGGAATAAATGTTGTGGATCTTAATGTTTTTCCTCATAATCCTGGACTATCGGATCACCATTTTATTAAGTTTGCAATTGCAACAAATAATCTGCTCAGTCCCCAACCAAGGAACATCAAAAGTCGTGCTATAAATTCACAGACAACACAAAGATTCCTTGATGTCCTTCCAGATTCCCTCTGTCTACCCAAGGATGCCAGAGGATAAAAATCAGTTAACCACCTAATTGAGGAACTCAATATAACCTTGCGCAATACCCTAGATGCAGTTGCACCCCTAAAAACTAAAAACATTTCTCATAAGAAACTAGCTCCCTGGTACACAGAAAATACCCGAACTCTGAAGCAAGCTTCCAGAAAATTGGAACGGACATGGCGCCACACCAAACTGGAAGTCTTCCGACTAGCTTGGAAAGACAGTACCGTGTAGTACCGAAGAGCCCTTACTGCTGCTCGATCATCCTATTTTTCTAAATTAATTGAGGAAAATAAGAACAATCCGAAATTCCTTTTTGATACTGTCGCAAAGTTAACTTAAAAGCAGCATTCTCCAAGAGAGGTTGGCTTTCACTCCAGCAGTGATAAATTCATGAACTTCTTTGAGGAAAAGATCATGATTATTAGAAAGCAAATTACGGACTCCTCTTTAAATCTGCGTATTCCTTCAAAGCTCAGTTGTCCTGAGTCTGCACAACTCTGCCAGGACCTAGGATCAAGAGAGACGCTCAAGTGTTTTAGTACTATATCTCTTGACACAATGATGAAAATAATCATGGCCTCTAAACCTTCAAGCTGCATACTGGACCCTATTCCAACTAAACTACTGAAAGAGCTGCTTCCTGTGCTTGGCCCTCCTATGTTGAACATAATAAACAGCTCTCTATCCGCCGGTTGTGTACCAAGCTCACTAAAATTGGCAGTGATAAAGCCTCTCTTGAAAAAGCCAAACCTTGACCCAGAAAATATAAAAAACTATCGGCCTATATTGAATCTTCCATTCCTCTCAAAATTTTAGAAAAGGCTGTTGCGCAGCAACTCACTGCCTTCCTGAAGACAAACAATGTATACGAAATGCTTCAGTCTGGTTTTAGACCCCATCATAGCACTGAGACTGCACTTGTGAAGGTGGTAAATGACCTTTTAATGGCATCAGACCGAGGCTCTGCATCTGTTCTCGTGCTCCTAGACCTTAGTGCTGCTTTTGATACCATCAATCACCACATTCTTTTGGAGAGATTGGAAACCCAAATTGGTCTACATGGACAAGTTCTGGCCTGGTTTAGATCTTATCTGTCGGAAAGATATCAGTTTGTCTCTGTAAATGGTTTGTCCTCTGAAAAATCAACTGTAAATTACGGTGTTGCTCAAGGTTCTGTTTTAGGACCACTATTGTTTTCACTATATATTCGAAAACATAATGTTAACTTTCACTGCTATGCGGATGACACACAGCTGTACATTTCAATGAAACATGGTGAAGCCCCAAAATTGCCCTCGCTAGAAGCATGTGTTTTAGACATAAGGAAGTGGATGGCTGCAAACTTTCTACTTTTAAACTCGGACAAAACAGAGATGCTTCTTCTAGGTCCCAAGAAACAAAGAGATCAGTGGAATCCGACAATTAATCTTAATGGTTGTACAGTCGTCTCAAATAAGACTGTGTAGGACCTCGGCGTTACTCTGGACCCTGATCTCTCTTTTGAAGAACATATCAAGACCATTTCAATGACAGCTTTTTTCCATCTACGTAACATTGCAAAAATCAGAAACTTTCTGTCCAAAAATGACGCAGAAAAATTTATCCGTGCTTTTGTCACTTCTAGGTTAGACTACTGCAATGCTCTACTTTCCGGCTACCCGGATAAAGCACTAAATAAACTTCAGTTAGTGCTAAATACGGCTGCTAGAATCCTGACTAGAACCAAAAAATTTGATCATATTACTCCAGTGCTAGCCTCCCTACACTGGCCTCCTGTCAAGGCAAGGGCTGATTTCAAGGTTTTACTGCTAACCTACAAAGCATTACATGGGCTTGCTCCTACCTATCTCTCTGATTTGGTCCTGCCGTACATACCTACACGTACGCTACGGTCACAAGACACAGGCCTCCTAATTGTCCCTAGAATTTCTAAGCAAACAGCTGAAGGCAGGGCTTTCTCCTATAGAGCTCCATTTTTATGGAATGTTTTGCCTACCCATGTAAGAGAAGCAAACTCGGTCTCAACCTTTAAGTCTTTACTGAAGACTCATCTCTTCAGTGGGTCATATGATTGAGTGTAGTCTGGCCCAGGAGTGGGAAGGTGAATGGAAAGGCTCTGGAGCAACGAACCGCCCTTGCTGTCTCTGCCTGGCCGGTTCCCCACTTTCCACTGGGATTCTCTGCCTCTAACCCTATTACAGGGGCTGAGTCACTGGCTTACTGGGGCTCTTTCATACCCTCCCTGGAAGGGGTGCGTCACTTGAGTGGGTTGAGTCACTGATGTGATCTTCCTGTCTGGGTTGGCGCCCCCCCTGGGTTGTGCCGTGGCGGAGATCTTTGTGGGCTATACTCGGCCTTGTCTCAGGATGGTAAGTTGGTGGTTGAAGATATCCCTCTAGTGGTGTGGGGGCTGTGCTTTGGCAAAGTGGGTGGGGTTATATCCTTCCTGTTTGGCCCTGTCCGGGGGTGTCCTTGGATGGGGCCACAGTGTCTCCTGACCCCTCCTGTCTCAGCCACCAGTATTTATGCTGCAGTAGTTTATGTGTCGAGGGGCTAGGGTCCTGGAGTACTTCTCCTGTCCTATTCGGTGTCCTGTGTGAATTTAAGTGTGCTATCTCTAATTCTCTCTTTCTCTCTCTCTTGGAGGACCTGAGCCCTAGGACCATGCCTCAGGACTACCTGACATGATGATTCCTTGCTGTCCCCAGTCCACCTGGCCGTGCTGCTGCTCCAGTTTCAACTGTTCTGCCTTATTATTTTTGGACCATGCTGGTCATTTATGAAGATTTGAACATCTTGGCCATGTTCTGTTATAATCTCCACCCGGCACAGCCAGAAGAGGACTGGCCACCCCACATAGCCTGGTTCCTCTCTAGGTTTCTTCCTAGGTTTTGTCCTTTCTTGGGAGTTTTTCCTAGCCACCGTGCTTCTACACCTGCATTGCTTGCTGTTTGGGGTTTTAGGCTGGGTTTCTGTACAGCACTTTGAGATTTCAGCTGATGTACGAAGGGCTATATAAATACATTTGATTTGATTTGATTTGGTCATCTGAAAAAGTATTTTTTGCAATGCTCTGACGATAACTCTACTCCCTTCCAAGATTAAGAAAGTTCAGGAATGAGGCCTCCAAAACTGGGCCAACAAGGAGGAGGAGAGCAAGGCCAAGGGCGACTCTCCCACACACCACAACGTTCTGTATTGGAATCATAGAGTCCAATGTGCAGAAGGGGTCATCAAGAAGAGGTAACTTTCCCTTAAAACAACACAGAACATGCCTACTGTCCTCGTACGACAATATTCTCCCAGGAAAACCTATTTTTTTAATCAATTCATTTCTGCCTCTTACTGGTTGACCATAATAAAGGTCATACCCACTCCACATATTTCTATATATTTTTTATACAATTGTCAGATATTCTATTAGTTAATACACTTTTATAACATTTCTGAAAAGTTAGATTTTTGGCATCATGTGGCTACTCATACAATTGACGTCACATTGATATCAAATTTCTAGCGCTTGTAAGGATCTGTCCTTCAAAAGTGGGTAAATCTTTTTTTATTGGACTGTTTACCGATCTGTACATACAAACACATTCTGTGATAGCAAATCGAGTCTCAAAATGATCAAATGGCCAGGTTCAGTTGTTTGGATGATTTCAAAACTATGTAGAGTTTCAAACAAAGCAAAGAAACGGAATGACAATGTGATTCATATGACAACAGAATATTCCAGCTACAGTCCCAGAGGGTGGCTTGTCACTAAATCTGGACTGTCATGTGTGTGCCATGTACAATCACAACCTTTCTTTCACAGATCCCTTTTAATTCATTCCATGCTTACTTTGCAACTTCTTTACTCCACATGTTTTACCTTATTATATAGTTTCCTTATGTCATTTCCTTATTTGTTGTGATTCATCTGTATTTCTATCATTTCAGATTACTTTGGAGTACGTGACATAGTTGTTTTACCGTGCCACTTGAGGGAAGAGGATTTTATTTTTAAAAAACATAAAGAGAAACATTTCCACAAATACAGGGCAAGCCGTTCGAGCTTTGTCAGGCAGATTGCCATCACAGGGTGTATGCCCTGACATTACCACAGATGTTCCCACAGGCGATCAGAGACAGCCAGCAGCTGAATAGGTCAGCGCTCTGCGTCCGTGTGATGGTAAATGTAGTAGCATGACTTAACCTAACAAGAGACCATGTTTCTATAGACCCGGGGTTCTCAAATTAGGGTGTGAGATACTGCAGGGGGTCTGAGGCCAAGTCTCAAAATATATAGTATACCTTGTTATTTGTACGTCATTTTTTTTAAGGAATATTACTGATTACAGATCAAACACATTTTTGCCAAGGGATCCGAGGAATACGTTTAGAGGGTGTAATACAAAACAATGTAATATTACTAATCTACAATCTAATTGATGTGCTTAACCCTGGCCAACATGGGCCTGGGAGGCTCACAGGGATATAGGGTTTCTCAGTACTCCACTGATAATCAATTATTTCAACTCAACACAATTTAGTAAAAAATTAAAATCACTGTAATATAAGCTTTAAAACTGCTAAGTTTGCTCTCTCCCTCGTGGAACAATGTGCAGGAAATTAGCTTTAAAAAGCTACCTTTGAATTCTTTCAATGTATGCCCTTTTTATTTCAGTAGAGTTATGTTCAGATTATGAGGGGGTCTCTCGTAACATACTTCAGAAACAACAGGTGCTGACTAACAGCGAAATGCTTACGTGCTGGCCCTTCTCAACAATGGAGAGATACATCAAATAAAGGAGATAATGGAACATTTAAAAAAGGAATGATGAATGTAATAATAAATACACAATGGGTAACAATAACTTGGCTGTATACACATTGATGTGCAATTGAGGTAGATACAGTTTAAGTTGGAAGTGTTCATACACTTAAGTTGGAGTCATTAAAACTTGTTTTTCAAACACACCACAAATTCCTTGTTAACAAACTATAGTTTTGGCAAGTCGGTTAGGACATCTACATTTTTCTACCAATTGTTTACAGACAGATTATTTCACTTAAAATTCACTGTATCACAATTCCAGTGGGTCAGAAGTTTACATACACTAAGTTGACTGTGCCTTTAAACAGCTTGAAAAATTCCAGAAAATGAATTAATGTCTTTAGAAGCTTCTGATAGGCTAATTGACATAATTTAAGGTGTACCTGGGGATGTATTTCAAGGCCTACTTCAAACTCAGTTCCCCTTTGCTTGACATCATGGGGAAATCAAACGAAATCAGCCAAGACCTCAGAAAAACCATTGTAGACTGGTTCATCCTTGGGAGTAATTTCCAAACGCCCGAAGGTACCACATTCATCTGTATAAACAATAGTATGCAAGTATAAACACCATGGGACCACACAGCCATCATACAGCTCAGGAAGGAGACGAGTTCTGTCTCCTAGAGATGAACGTACTTTGGTGCAAAAAGTGCAAATCAATCCCAGAACAACAAGGACCTTGTGAAGATGCTGGAGGAAACGGATACAAAAGTATCTATATCCACAGTAAAACAAGTCCTATATTGACATAAACTGAAAGGCTGCTCAGCAAGGAAGAAGCCACTGCTCCAAAACCGACATAAGAAGCCAGATTACGGTTTGCAACTGCACATGGGGACAAAGATCGTACTTTTTGAGAAATGTCCTCTGGTCTGATGGAACAAAAATAGAACTGTTTGGCCATAATGACCATCGTTATGTTTGGAGGAAAAAGGGGGAGGCTTGCAAGCCGAAGAACCCTATCCCAACCGTGAAGCATGGGGGTGGCAGCATCATGTTGTGGGGGTGCTTTGCTGCAGGAGGGACTGGTGCACTTCACAAAATAGATGGCAACATCAGGAAGGAAAATTATGTTGATGTATTGAAGCAACATCTCAAGACGTCAGTCAGGAAGTTAAAGCTTGGTCGCAAATGGGTCTTCCAAATGAACAATGACCCCAAGCATACTTCCAAAGTTGTGGCAAAATGGCTTAAGGACAACAAAGTCAAGGTATTGGAGTAGCCATCACAAAGCCCTGACCTCAATCCCATAGAAAATATGTGGGCAGAACTGAAAAAGCGTGTGCGAGCAAGGAGGCCTACAAACCTGACTCAGTTACACCAGCTCTGTCAGGAGGAATGGGCCAAAATTCACCCAACGTATTGTGGGAAGCTTGTGGAAGGTTTCCCAAAATGTTTGACCCAAGTTAAACAATTTAAAGGCAAAGCTACCAAATACTAATTGTGTATGTACATTTCTGACCCACTGGGAATGTGATGAAATAAATAAAAGCTGAACTAAATCATTCTCTCTACTATTATTCTGAAATTTCACATTCATAAAATAAAGTGGTGATCCTAAAACAGGGAATTTTTACTTGGATTAAATGTCAGGAATTGTGAAAAACTGAGTTTACATGTATTTGGCTAAGGTGTATGTAAACTTCCGACTTCAACTGTATGTACATATGACTAGGAAGAAATTGACAGATAATAAACACATTTTTGGTGCAAAAAAGGTCAATACAGATAGTCTGGGTGGCTATTTAACTAACTATTTAGCGGTCATGTCTTGGGGTAAAAGATGTTAAAGGTGATGTTCGTTCCAGACTTGGTGCATCGTTACCACTTGCCGTGCGATAGCAGAGAGAACAGTCTATGACTTGCGTGGCTCAAGTCTTTGACAATATTTACGACATTCCTCTGACACCACCTTGTGTAGAGGTCCTGGATGGCAGGGAGCCGTATGCATTACCCTCTGGAGTGCCTTATGTCAGAAGCCAAGCAGTTGCCATACCAAGTGTTGTGTTCGATGGAGCGGCCTTCCGTTTCCTGTAGTCCACGATCAGCTCCTTTGTCTTGCTGATGTTGAGGGTGAGGTCGTTGTCCTGGCAGTCTTGACCTCCTCCCTATAGTGTGTGTCATCATCGTCAGAGATCAGGCCTACCACCGTCGTGTCGTCTGCAAACTTAATAATGGTGTTGGAGTCGTGCAGGGCCACGCAATTGAGGGGGAACAGGGAGTACATGAGGGGACTAAGCACACATGTGTTGAGGGTCAGCGTGCTGGGTGTGTTGTTGCCTGCCCTCACCACCTGGGGGCGGCCCAACTGGAAGTCCAGGATCCAGTTGCAGAGGAAGGTTTTCAGTCCCAGGATCCTTGGCTTAGTGATGAGCTTGGAGGGCACTATGGTGTTGAACACTGAGCTGTTGTCAATGAACAGCATTTCCACATAAGTTTTCCTCTTGTCCATGTGGGAGAGAGCAGTGTGGAATGCAATAGAGATTGCTGTTGGGTCAGTATGCAAATTGGAGTGGATCCAGGGTGTCTGGGATGATGGTGCTGATGTAAGCCATGACCAGCCTTTCAAGCATTTCATGGCTAGAGATGTGAGTGCTACAGGGTGATAGTCATTTGGACAGGTAACCTTGGTGTTCTTGGGCACAGAGACTATGGTGGTCTGCTTGAAACATGTAGTTATTACAGACTGGGAGAGGTTGAAAATGAAAACACTTGCCAGCTGGTCAGCACATGCTCTGAGTACACGTCCTGGTAATCTGGCTGGCATTCAGCCTTGTGAAGGTTAACCTGTTTAAAGGTCTTACTCACATCGGCTACGAAGTGAGTGATCACTCAGTGTTTCTTGCCTCAAAGTAAGCATAGAGGACATTTAGCTTGTCTGGTAGGCTCGCATCACAGGGCAGCTTGCGGCTGGGTTTCCATTTGTAATCCGTGGTAGTTTGCAAACCCTGCCACATCCGATGAGCATCACATTTACATTTAAGTCATTTAGCAGACGCTCTTATCCAGAGCGACTTACAAATTGGTGAATTCACCTTCTGACATCCAGTGGAACAGCCACTTTACAATAGTGCATCTAAATCATTAGGGGGGGTGGTGAGAAGGATTACTTATCCTATCCTAGGTATTCCTTGAAGAGGTGGGGTTTCAGGTGTCTCCGGAAGGTGGTGATTGACTCCGCTGTTGTCGTGAGGGAGTTTGTTCCACCATTGGGGGTTAGCCGAACAGTTTTGACTGGGCTTTACTTCCTCAATGGTAGGGAGGCGAGCAGGCCAGAGGTGGATCAGTGCCCTTGCTTGGGTGTAGGGCCTGATCAGAGCCTGGAGGTACTGCGGTGCCGTTCCCCTCACAGCTCCGTAGGCAAGCACCATGGTCTTGTAGCGGATGCTTCAACTGGAAGCCAGTGGAGAGAGCGGAGGAGCGGGGTGACGTGAGAGAACTTGGGAAGGTTGAACACCAGACGGGCTGCGGCGTTCTGGATGAGTTGTAGGGGTTTAATGGCACAGGCAGGGAGCCCAGCCAACAGCGAGTTGCAGTAATCCAGACGGGAGATGACAAGTGCCTGGATTAGGACCTGCGCCGCTTCCTGTGTGAGGCAGGGTCGTACTCTGCGGATGTTGTAGAGCATGAACCTACAGGAACGGGCCACCGCCATGATGTTTGTTGAGAAAGACAGGGTGTTGTCCAGGATCACGCCAAGGTTCTTAGCGCTCTGGGAGGAGGACACAATGGAGTTGTCAACCATTGTAATCCCCGGGAGGAAGAGCAGCTCCGGTTCAGCTTGAGGTGGTGATCCGTCATCCACACTGATATGTCTGCCAGACATGCAGACATCGCCACCTGGTCATCAGAAGGGGGAAAGGAGAAGATTAATTGTGTGTCGTCTGCGTAGCAATGATAGGAGAGACCATCAGAGCTGGTGTAGTAGGATTTGATTTTGTCCTGTATTGACACTATGCCTGTCTGATGTTTTGTCAGAGGGCTTAGTGTGATTTCTTATAAGCGTCGGGATTAGTGTCCCACCCATTTTGAGTGCTTTTGCCGGGATTAAGGAAATGGCCAGCAAGATGTTCTCCCTCCAGTGCCAATTTTTAAGCAACCTCGAGGAGCACGAAGGAGGGGAGCATAGCTCGAAATGGACTGACCCACGCCTGCACTATATATGTGTTGTGGTCAGGGGGGGAAGTAGAGGGGAGTGAATGACACTTTCCATCATGTGTTTTCCATCCAGAGGTCATATACGGTCATGTTATTAACACAAACCTGTACTGTTGTCTTGTGTGTTTCATAAAATTAGTGCATCTACTATGTCAGCTCCATCCCACAGACACTCTACAGCCCGCAGCATATCTCACTCAACGCGCAGTCACTCTCCCCCTGCCAGTAGGCCCTCTCCTCCAGCACCCAGTCGCCATCCGCCTGCCTGCAGGCCCTCTCCAGCACGCAGGCAGGCCCTCTCCCGCTGCCAGCAGGCCCTCTCCAGCACGCAGGCCCTCTCCCACTGCCAGCAGGCCCTCTCCAGCACGAGGCCCTCTCCACCTGCCAGCAGGCCCTCTCCGGCACCGAGGCCCTCTCCACCTGCCAGCAGGCCCTCTCCCCCTGAGGAAGAGTATGTTTTGGGGGAATTTATGTTACATTTAAATACAATACTAGGTTAGTCAGATGATAAATCACACTTATGGTGTAGCATGTATTTTTGTGCCCTCTTTAGCAAGCTGAAAAATAGCATTCAGCAGTCAGTTAGTCCTTGCATCCAGAGCTACTTAAATGGATTTGAGTGATACAATTTCTCAAAACCCATGTTTTGGTACTATGTATGACGGGACTGGAGTTAGTTAACGTTACGATTAAGGATTGTAACTTTATAAATATATAAAACGAGTCATCTTGTTGACAGAACTGTGATGCTTTTGTTTCAGACCAGACCTGAAGGATTTGCTGATGGCCCTGAGGTCAAAAGTAGATTTCAACAAAGAGGCACCTGTCGGCAATGTTGTCAATGTGGTCAGGGCAATGGTGCTGGAAAGTGCTAAACGGACTTTCAACTGGCGCACATTCAACCCCTGCAGGAAGCTAAATGTTATTCTTGTAGACACGTGTGGAAAGGGTGAAGGAGCAATGGAGGCTGGTGGGCTGTCCTGTAAATTCATCAGGCTTCTTATTAAAGCCATTCTGAATCCATTTTTTTTGTTGGACCAGAGGACCAGAATAGCCTGGAACTTGACTCCATAGGTATGGTCATCATTTATGTTCATTTATACCCTGATGAAGACAGCTTGTCTGTCAAAATGTTGGACATAAATATTTTTGCATCTGAGCTCCTAGCGTGTGCGTCTCTCCTTTATTTGTTTAGGTGTGGGGCCATGCGCCTTCTCCGATCGACTCTTCTGCCAGTTATCAGAAGAACTGACCCCACCGTGCACACTGGCAGAGGTGGATGATGAGGAGCTGCGTGCAATCTATATGGGTATGTATGACGGTGCCCACTGCTGTTTGAAGTGTTGTACTAAAACATGCTCTTCATTGGCAGCCTCTAACTCTATTGGTGATGCATTGTGTAACAGATGCCAAGCCCAGAAGCAGCACCTTCAAGCTTAGCGTCAGATTCATATCAACATGGCCCAAGCAATGGCGAGGCAGCAATGTTTGTATTCTGTTGATTTTGGATAGCAATTGGCTGTCCTTGTATTGTAAAATGTCACACTTAACAGTGATTCTGCTTTGTTAACATGCAATATGGTTGAGGTGACTTAAGTTCCATTTAGAATCACATTTTCAATATCAAATTCCTAATTGTACTTCTCAATCACAGTTCAAACGGACTAAATGACTCAGTGGTGGATCATAGTGTAATCTCAGGTATTTGTGGAGAATTGCATTCTGCAATTTGTTTGTCATCTATGCTAATGATCACATTTGCTCTTTTAAAAAGGTTTAAAGAGAGTCTAATGACCCTTGGTGTACTCGATACGTTACAGTCCAGCACCGCCGCAATGAGGAACGAAGAGGAGTTGGTGGTGGGCTTCTGGAAGGACTGGCTGATCGATGTCGAAGGTGAGTTTACCTAGAAGTAGTAGTAAGTAGTAGTAGTAGGTTTAATTGGCAAGTTCGCTGTCAGACATAATTCTACACCAATTTACAATCATAGATAATGGCGAAATAGTAAAATTCTACACTAGCACAAATCTTGCAAAGAGATTCTATGGGAGTTTGGCGACTACGTAAGTATTTTTTTTAAACTCCCGCTTTGGGTTGGATGTGCAACTGTGTAGTTCATACATGCATAATGACTGTTTTACCTCAGTTGGCCACAAAATCCCAAGTTTTAAAGGAACTATTTTCTGAAAGATGTGCAGCGCAATTTTCAGTACATTTTCCCATCGTGGGCCAGGCCCCTAGCAATTCAAGTTCATTTCAATGGGCTTCAGCCTCACGCCATTTGAGTGACAGTTAGCAAGATGCACACACACCAGAGCGAGAGCAATGACGTCCTGCACATATCTGCACAGATATGGCGTAATACGCCATTTTCAGGGACTAATTTAGGCTCTTGGGCGCTACTTACAGAACTACAGGCAAAAAAAGTATGCAAATCTGACAGAGAATCTCTTAATATAATGTAGTTTAAAATAAGTAACATATACAAAACAACAAAGTTGGAAAATGCAATAGTACTTGGGTAGACATTAACCTTACATTCTTGTCATTTAGCAGACACTCTTATCCAGAGTGATTACAGGAGCAATTAGGTTTAACTGCTTTGCTCAAGGGCACCAATTTGATTTTCCACCTTGTTGGCTCAGGGAATTGAACCTACAACCTTTGTTACTGGCCCAATGCTCGGCTACCTGTAAGGCTTAAGCCCCTGCGGTAAATGGTGTGTGCATTGATTCGTTTAGTGATAGCAGCCTGTCCAGATACCTTGGCTGGTTGGAAGAAGCCAGTCTACAAACTGGGAGCTATGCAGGGACTTCACTCACAAGGGACATGATTGGGTTTCGAGGGCTTCACGTTAGCTGGTGTATGACATGCCTACGGTTATTATTCTGCTCCCGTTGAGCAGTCAAGGTTTGAGTGAGGCCAGAGTACCAGGTAGGGATTATGTATATTTAATAAAAACACAAATCTGTCTCACATTACGGTTTGAAGTTGTTACAGCCATGAAGCATGTGATTATAATTGAGATACTAACGACAAGCAGAGTGTTTAAAAAAAATACATGTTTTGTACCTCAAAAACACTTTGTACACAGACTGAATGGTGGCTTTAAAACAGCCTTGTTTAAGACATGTATAGGCATTCATCTAGGTTGTTTAGTTGCCGCATTTAAAAGTAAAAATGGCTTAATTTATGTTTTATTTCGTAGGGATAGATGCATTCATTGAGCCAGAGGAGGGGGGAGAAACTATCCCTCGAACTCTTGAAGGTGTACTGGTTTTTGCCACTGGGGCATCAAAGATCCCACCGTTTGGTTTTGATGACAGGCCAACCATTGAGTTCCTACACTAAAGTGTTGCAGGAACAAAAAAGGATCTTCCCAGAGGACAACACATGTGCGTTAAAGTTGTGGCTCCCTGTGCATGCCACTTTTGAGTACTTTATGAAGTGGATGACCTCCAGTATCCAACAGTCACCAACCTTTGGAAAGGCCTTGAAAGAGGCACAGACAATCTGGGCAGGAGTTGCTGTGTGTCTTTCAATATCTGGAAATGTTGTTCCAAAAACAGACAGCAGAGGGAGTTATTTGCTTGTATCTACATCTGTTGTTTTGTTGATGGGGGAAAAAAATAGCAGAGTGAATAATATGTGAATACTTGGTCAAATAGAAACGTGAAGAAAAATGCACTAAAGAACATAATATACACTGTGTACAAAACAAGGACACCTTCCTATTATTGAGTTGCACAGCCCTTTGCCCTCAGCACAGCCAAAACAGCATCATCACGGACAGCAGAAGTCTTTGCATCGACCATTCTGGAATCACCCACTGAGAAGACATGTGTTTTTCCTTATGTCTTGAAGATATGTTGTATCATGTGATTACACTAACAGATGTGCCACTCTCAATGTCATTGTTGTGTCACTAATATATCCTGGCATTTCCAACCTGTAGTGTGTGATCTTCTTTGAAATCTTAAAAAGAAACAGGATATAAAAAATGAATTTGTTATTCCACAAAGAAATATGGGGTATGTTCAACCCATCATTTTACAATAATGAAGGAGTTCAGCACTGATTATGTCAGTGTGGTTATGTTGACCCATATACCCACACTGCAGACAAGAATGTTTTTGCTTGGTCATTTGTCTGCTTGGAGGGGAATAGAGATGTCTGCCAAGTGAATGTTGCTAAAGTAAGAAATATTGATGGCGTTTATCTTTAAGGAAGGGAGTCGATCAGTTTATCACCAGCCTCATGTCCCTACACCCTTTACAGAACTGTGTTTAGTCCTTGTTATTGCTAGAAGGGATACATTTGAAGTTTACTGAGTTAGATCAAATGGTACAACATTTATAATGAATGTAAAGCACTAAGGAATTTATGCATGTTTAACATGTATGCAGTAAGATGTTTCCTTTGGTTTTTGTTCATACCAAAAAAGTCACTATTACAGTTGTAATGTTGTAAACATACTGCAATCCAGTCCTTGTATTTGTACAGAAATACTCAAATTGCATGTTTCACTAGGGACATATAACTGTGCTTGGAAGCCCTGTGAACAACCATGTAATGCCAGCCTACCCAGAGTATTTCAACTAAAGTAAGTCCGACCTCAGATTACTTATGCTTATAAGAACTAACAAAGAGAGATGTTACAACAGTGAGGAATGATATTCAAAGCACAACATGTGAAGAGAGCTACATTTCTAGAACATAGCTGAGGGAAGCCAATTCTTTGTCAGATTGGTGCCAGAGCTAACATGTCCACTAATCCCAAGCAGGATCAATCTAATCCCAGAGAATGAGTTCACGCCCTTGACAGAGCACTAGAAAACACACCAACCCTCCTGAATTGTCACAGTACTGAACAAGGATGCTGTGCTGTTATCTTACCACTGTTTCTGCCCCCCCACCTCTAGTTGTCTTTCTCTTCCCTCAGATTCCCTGTAGAGGGGAGGGAGGGAGGCAGCAGCTGGCAAATGTAATCCATTCCCACTGAGGGTAGCTACGTGTTCTACTGAATGCATCATCCTCCACCCAGGTCACCGCTACATTATCCACTGTATTGTGTTTTGGCACTTTACCTTTTTCACTTTGACCATCTATTTGATCTCTTTCTCTCTAACTGATGTCTGCTGAACTGTCTGGCTCTAAACGGAGAGTTTATGCTGCATGTGACATACAAGCCCTTTGAGCACCTGGTGAAAGACCAGTATGTAAATCCAATCCATTATTGACGGAATGTGTAGGAAGTGTAACTCCAAGATGCACTACAACACCACCACTTGGCCTACTGGTATATTGAGCTAAATTACAGAAAAGCATTTATTTGAATAATTCAGTAATTGTAATGTTTTTTTACAGAAAATTGCTTCTGAAAGTAAACACTGGCGAAACCTTTTATTGGTGAGAGAATTTCAAAATTGTTGATGAAGGCCTGTGTGTGACTGTCAGATTACTTATGGCAGGGGTACTCAAGTACTATTTAAGAAGGTCCGGTCACACAAATTTCCTAGGTTGCAAAAAGGTGTCAATTATCGGCATAGTAACAACCCCCCACCTCACAATTCATGCAACCCGAAACTTCACACCCTCGTTGGCGAATAAAACATTTTGCAGTTGGAAAGCTAATTTCCGGTAATCGACACATCCATGTCTTGTGTTGATTTGATACCAGGGGGTCGACGCTCTACCAAGTTCAATATTGACCCCGTTCTGGGTCCGCGCTCCGTATTGACCCCGTTCTGGGTCCAGACCACGGTCGGCCAGTTGAGTATGGGGGGGGATTTATGGTAGATCTTATTTAGTTTATTATTTATTTGGAGGCCGCAAAACACTCCGAGGCCCATTCTTTGCCCTCTTTCACACAACCGAGCAATGCTCGGATGTAAAAAAATATATTTTTTAAAGATCCAATACAAATGGATTTACTCCCTTCACAGCAGAAATAAGTGCCTCATTGAATTGTTTTCCAAACAAGGATACTGATTCCTCATCTCATAGAGCATCATTATTTTAATAGGAGCCTTGCTTGGGAGAGATAGTGGTGGAGTAGTTGTTGTGATGGCCAAATATCAACCGAACACGTGCTGATTAGTACAAGTTTTAATAACTGGCTAGAATAATTTACCAAACTAAAAATTGTTAGCTAACATGGGTAATTGAGTGACTGACAAAATAAACTGCTGATGCACAACCACATTTTGAACTTGCACCTCGTGTCCCATTCTAACTTAACGGTAAGTTGAGACCCCGACTGGTCGGGGCCCCCATTGCATGACATAAAATAATTCTCATGTCCAACAGCTGACTTTACCATTGTCCTTAATAGGGTTGGGAGGATTGGAAATCAATCAGGAATCTAAAAAAAAATGTATCCCACCAAATCTGGTCATTACACTTAAGTAGATGGCGAAGGAATACCAAAAGCAAACACATTTTCCTAAATTGGTTTCTGTAACAGCTGTATAGTGTTATCAATTGACCAATGTGTTTATAACCTGTTGCCATTATTATGACAGAAAAGTCAAGTCACTATAACCATAACATACACTGAGTGTACAAAACATTAAGAACACCTTAATATTGAGTTGCACTCCCCCTTTTGCCCTCAGAACATCGTCAATTCGCTTGGCCTCTAAAAAGGTGTCGAAAGCATGTTGACAACAATGCTTCAGTTGTGTCAAGTAGGCTGGATGTCCTTTCGGTGGTGGACCATTCTTGATACACATGGGAAACCGCTGAGCATGAAAAACCCAGCACCGTTGCAGTTCTTGACACAAACCAGTGTCTTGTCCATTGCATAAATACACAATCTGGCCAGTACTGGCAATCCGTCCGAGAATTGAGAAATATGTGTAAAACTTTGAAAATATAATAAAATCAGATTTCACTTGACACTAGCTGACTGTACAGGATATCCATAGAAATGCTGAAAAACTGAAATCATTAAAAGGGTTGTACTTCCACTACTCTTCCCTTACAAATGAATGTAGAGTCTGGCCCTATTACTGATAACATTGATTAGAACTCATTTAAATCACCATTTTATTTCTGCAGGTTCTCTGTGTCTCCGTCACTGTGACAATGTACTAGATGTTAATGGGGGAATTTTACAGAATCATTTTGAAACATGCCAATCGGGGTTTTTCCTTTCGGCAACTGACAGACAATGAAGTCCTTGATGTGCTGTTGACATAAGACATGAAGAAATATACAGGGGCCGACTATTTGGATCCAGGTCTGCTCAAGTGTACAGCGTCCCTCATTGTGGGCTCAATAACCCACATCTTTAATTTATCTTATCAGGAAATATTCCTAACGTGTGGAAATCAGCTTATGTGATGCCACTACATAAAAGGAGGCGATTGCTGTGATCTTGACAACTTAAAGCCTGAGCCGAGGGAACCAGAAGCTGGAGAAGCAAAGACCTGCTCCATAGGGGAGGGGGGGGGGGGGGGGTCGGGCCAATAGTCACACCCCGATTATGACCCCAAGTGGAACCATGTATAACAAAGTCAAATAGTCAGTGCTTTCTCCTAATGAGTCTTGACAAAAAGGCTGTGCATGACATCTCTTCCTGTTGCAGTTCAACTTATCAATCAGTTTAAAAAGGATTAAAAATGAAGCATGGTTCCACAAACTATCAATTACTAGTAGATGGAACAAGCGTCAATGCATTCACTCAGGATTTTGGTGTAAGGGAGCATCTATGGTAGGGATCAGCATTCTACAATATTATCTCAAGGATATTCTCTGTATTGGGCTATATGGATAATATATCAAGAATCAAACCTTCTGAGACACAGAATCATGCGCTGCAATGAGGAAGGAAATGGGGTAGCTAGTGAAGGGGTAGCAAAGGATTCTCTATCCTTCATTCTGATCCTTGACCATACCATAGCAGAGCTGAAATGACTGACAACAATATCTTTCATTACTTGGTCCACTCAAACAAGTAAATTGACCAAAGTTCAGCTACGTACTGAAAGATTGTGAACTGGATGTCAAATAAATGAGCACGTTTATGTTTACTTCATTAGTTCAACATATGTGCTAACTAAGGATATTCGCTAACAAAATAGGATCCTGAACAAAACGTCTGCATTGAAACAACTCATGTGTGCTAAAGAAATATTTGCACACAAAAAGCTTTAACGCTTGATAATCAAGCAAATGTGCTGACAAAAGCATGCTGGAAAAAAACAATGATTCTTTATCAAGCTAGTTTATGAACAGAACATGCTTACAAAATGTGTTCTTAACAAAACTTATTTTTTGAAAAATATTTCGCTAAAGACAAGGGGATGAAGATGACTTCACGTGCCCAGTTCTGATTGCTGCCACCTGACGAATATGTTGGTATTGCAAGGTTTATGTAGACATCTGGAATCTTATTTTCCGATAAGTAGAGTTGTAACCTTAAACTCGTACATCAAATCTGAAAAGGAAAAGCGGAAAAAAAATCTGACCGTTGTTTCCGAAGCCCAATCGCTAATAGAGCGCACAAAACAAGACAGTTTCATTCCCAAATCGGACGATAATTAAGAAGATGCCTTGATCGCCCCACGTGGCTAGTTCTGAGAAGTGATTCTGCTGCCGGTACCCTGAGTCACACTCTAAGAGGTTGAGTCTATATTGTCTTTTCTACAGCCTCTGTTCCATGGCCTTGTCCATCAACCTACTCCACTCTCCCTCTCACCGATTCCTTTCTTCATTCTTCAACTTGGAAGGTCTGAGAGCATTGACAGAGACAGAGAGTTAAGTAGGGCGAGTCTGGCCTGTTCAGTAGCCTACAGTCTGTGGTCAACATGCCGGAGTCAGGAGGGAAAAGGTGGTGCCCAAGATGGGAGCAAGTTAGTCTGCCTTTACCCACCCCACCAACCCCCCCAGAGAAGAGGGTATGGGTCAGGATATCACCTTCCCTTTCCCTCTTCCCACTCCATCTCTATCGCTCACTGCTGCGCCTCTTCGGCCTCGGGCTGGGCCTGGGCCTCAGGTTGGGCCTCCGGCTGGGCCTGCTCCTGAGCAGGCCTGGCTGGGGGAGGAGGGGCTGCGGGGGCATTGCCTGGTGTTGTCTCTGGCGGTAGGCGATGACGGTGCCTAGCAGCAGGGCGATTACAGTCATTAGGTAGAGGTCCCACTCAGGGCCCAGGAGCTGGTCCAGGTCCACCTGACTGACCACCTCACTCATCTGGTGGGGGGAGAGAGATGATACAGGGTGGGAGGGGAAAAAGAGAGAGGGTCGGTCAGAGGGAGCAGAAAGAGAGAGAGCATTGACTAGATTGAACAAACATAGTACAATCCCATGAATCCTGTACAAATGTAATAAATTAAGTTAGCCTCAAACATTGAGCATGGCCCCCATGAGTTGAAATGGAAACGACCAGGGAAATGAAACTCCCAGAGGCACCGGATCCAGGAAGTGCTCTGTACTGTACACTCACGTTGAGGTCGTGCAGGTATTGCAGGGTGTAGACCAGGCCCAGTTTACACAGAGCCAGGAAGACGGGCACCTGAGCTTCGGGACTAGCCTCAGCAGCCATGTCGTAGAAACGCTTGGCCAGGTGGATATCCTACAGGAGGGGGAAAAGTAAGGGGTTAAACTTATAGGTTTGCATGTGTGTATGAATGAGTTTGTTTATGTGCGTGTGCCCACCTGTTTGATGCCCAGGCCTTTCTCATGCATGTAGCCCAAGTTGAACATGGCCTGAGCGCTGTGCTGCTGCTCTGAGGCCAGCCTATAGTGGATGACAGCTGTCTCGTAGTCCACGTCAGTACCATAACCATAGAAGTGGTAGTCCCCCAGCTTTATCCTAGCCACTGTATAACCTGGGTAACAAAGTTGAACATACAGTACACACGTTAGTACCAGTGGTGTAAAGTACTTAAGTAGTACTTTAAAGTATTTTTATTTAAGTCGTTTTTTGGGGTATCTGTACTATTTATATTTTTTGACAACTTTTACTTTACTACATTCCTAAAGAAAATATTGTACTTTGTACTCCATAAATTTCCCCAGACAACCCAAAGTACTCGTTACACTTTGAATGCTTAGCAGAACAGGAAAATTGTGAAATTCACACACTTATCAAGAGAACACATGGTCATCCCTACTGCTTATGTTCTGGCAGACTCACTAAACACAAATGGATATTTGGTGAATCATGTCTGAGTGTGCACATGGCTATCCTTACATTTTTTTAAAGAAGGGCACTGTCTATATTAAACTCTTTGCTTAATATAAGGAATTTGAAAGTATTTGTAATTTTACTTTTGATACCGAAGTATATTTTAGCAATTACATTTACTTTTGATACTTAAGTATATTAAAAAAACAAATACTTAGACTTATCAAGTAGTATTTTACTGGGTGACTGTCACTTGAGTAACTTTCTATAAAAATAAGGTATCAATACTTTTACTCAAGTATGACAATTGGGTACTTTTCCCAACACCATAACCGTAGAAGTGGTAGTCCCCAAGCTTCATCCTAGCCACTGTATAAACCAAATATCATGGTCTCATATACCATGACCTTTGTTTTAGCATATAATGGGATCCTTCCAATTGGTCTTAAAACTGCATCTAAAAATGAGGGACCACATCTGAAGGGGAAGCAGAATTTAACATTTAACATCATTTTGATTTGGATGAAATGTTTTGAAAAGCTTGGCCCTGGGCAACACAGTTGAAGATACAGTCTCCCCCAGCTTCATCCAACTATCCTCCCCTACAATTACTGAAGGGTACAAAGACCAGCTCAGTACAGCAAAAATATGGAAGGGTGATTTATGAAGGAGGCTCAACCAACCCTGTGCTGCTGCTCTGGTCCAATGAAGAAGGGCTCGAGGGTATGTCTCGTTCTCGTTGAAGATCTGCGCCTCCTCTACTTAAAACGAAACACGCACACACGGTTCAAACACAAAATGGCACCAACTGGTTTAACATCATCGTAAGTGCTTATTAAAACGCATTCACAAAGGTCATGTCTGTAAATAGATATCAGAACACAAAGAAATGGAATGTTTTGGCATGGTGTCGCAATTTCTTCATATCTAAACAACCACAGGGGATTCATTGCCTTTAAGTGATCAGCGTTCTGAACACATTACAACAGATGGCGGGCCACAGACAGTCCCTCGGCCATATGCTTGGTTCACATGTTACAGGGTCACAGTGCTCTCTGGTGACAGAGGTAAGTGGAAGCACTGGTGTCTTACCAATGTACATAGAAACAAATTTCCTCCCGGAGCGTGTAGTTCTTCCCCTCTCCTCATTCATCTAAAAAGGAAGGATCATGGCTCCCTTATGCCCATGCTTACCGCAATCCAAATGCTTTTGAAGCCTTGCGGGGGAGTGAACAAGTGCACAGTTCAGGGAGAAGGCGGGAGAAACAGAACTGGGCTGAGGTTCTAAGATGGTTGCTGCTAAACAAAAAACTGTTCCCCTGTCAGCTATCTAGGGGATTCTTATGACAAATATTGTGTATTTGTTCTTACTCTGGTCCAGGATGAAGGCCACGTTGCTCTGCGCCACTTCGTAGCCCTGCTCGGCCAGCAGCAGGTACTGCACCAGCGCCCCATCCATGTCGCCGTCCTTGAAGTTGCCGTAGGCTGCCATCAGCCTGTCCGACCAGCGCCCACGCTCACACACATTCTTGAAGAGCTGCCCGCAGACATACATATGAAGACAGAGACGCATTCAGTTAGAAACACAAAGAGACAAGAACAAAAGGCAATTTGAGGTGGAAATTGGCCATAATCACAGATCTAGGATCTGATTACACAACGCCTGATTTGAACTTTTACCATTGGTAGGATAAAAATTAACCCAAACCTGGTTGTGGATCAATGGCTAAAGAATGGGTAAGTAGGTTTTGGATAAACAATGACTGACATGGAGTAGCAAATGGCTAAATAATTAACTAATGGATGACGGCTAATGGAGGACAAATAACTAAACAGGTAGCTATTTGGTTCATGCCTAGCTAGAGGACGGATTAATGCATTGATCTAATGGATAAAGGTTAACAGATGGCTTATTTAAGCAATAAGGCCCAAGGGGGTGTGGTATATGGCCAATATACCACGGCAAAGGGCTGTTCTTAGGGACAACGCAATGCGGAGGGCCTGGATACAGCCCTTAGCTGTGGTATATTGGCAATATACCACAAACCCTGGGATGCCTTATTGCTATTATAAACTGGTTACCAATGTATTTAGAGCAGTAAAAACAAAATGTTGTCATACCCATGGTATATGGTCTGATATACCATGGCTATCAGCATGCAGGGCTCGAAACACCCAGTTTATAATGACGATTAATACACAGCTAACGAAAAGCTAATTAACTGTGAAAGGCTAGCTAACGGCTAGCTCCAAGGTGGCTAGTGTAGCAGGGTTGCTTGATACTTATTGGCTAATTAACTGAAGCACTGGGCGTCTGAACTAGCTAGCTAATTGCTAATCCTACAGCTTTCCAATTATAGAGCGCTATCTAAATGGCTAGTTAATGGCTAATGCTGTAGCTAGCCAATTACAGTGCATTCGGAAAGTATTCAGACCAAAATTGATCAAATATTGTTTTCCTCAATATGTACAAATGTATTAAAAATAAAACAAATACCTTATTTACATAATTATTCAGACCCTTTCCTATGACACTCGAAATTGAGCTCAGGTGCATCCTGTTTCCATTGATCATTCTTGAGATGTTACTACAATTTGATTGGAGTCCACCTGTGGTAAATTCAATTGATTGGACATGATTTGGAAAGGCACTCACTTGTCTAAATAAGGTCCCACAGTTGACAGTGCATGTCAGAGTAAAAACCAAGCCATGACGAAGGAATTGTCCATAGAGCTCCGAGACAGGATTGTGTCGAGGCACAGGGTACCAAACAAACGGCATTGAAGGTCCACAAGAACACAGTGGCCTCCTTCACTCTTACATGGAAGAAGTTTGGAACCAACAAGACTCTTCCTACAGCTGGCCGCCTGGCCAAACTGAGCAATCGGGGGAGAATGGCCTTGGTCAGGGAGGTGACAAACCCGATGGCCACTCTTACAGAGCTCAAGAGTTTCTGTGGAGATGGGAGAACCTTCCAGAAAAACAACCATCTCTGCAGCACTCCACCAATCAGGCCTTTATGGTGACGGAAGCCACTTCTCAGTAAAAGGCACATGACAACCCCTTTGGAGTTTGCCAAAAGTCACCTAAAGACTCTCAGTGAGAAACAAGATTGAATGCCAAGCATCACGTCTGGAGGAAATCTGGCACCATCCCTACGGTAAAGCATGGTGGTGGCAGCGTGGGGATGTTTTCAGCGGCAGGGACTGGGAGACTAGTCAGGATCAAGGAAACGATGACCGGAGAGAGATCCTTGATGAAAAACTGTTCAGGACCTCAGACTGGAGCGAAGAATCACCTTCCAACAGGACAACGACCGTAGGCACACGGCCAAGACAACGCGGAGTGGCTTCGGGACAAGTCTCAATATCCATGAGTGGCCCAGCCAGAGCCTGGACTTGAGACCAATCTAACATCTCTGGAGAGACCTGAAAATAGCTGTGCAGCAACACTCCCCATCCATCCTGACAGAGCTTGAGAGGATCTGCAGAGAAGAATGGGAAAAACTCCCCAAATACAGTGGTGACAAGCTTGTAGTGTCATACCCAAGAAGAATCAAGTCTGTAATTGGTTCTAAAGGTGCTTCAACAAAGTACTGAGTAACGGGTCTGAATACTTATGTAAATGAAATATTTCTGTTTATCAAATTTGACAAAATGTCTAATAAAACATTTTTGCTTTGTCATTATGGGGTATTGTGTGTAGCTTGATTAGGGGGAAAAAAATCTATTGAATACATTTTAGAATAAGGCAGTAATGTGAAAAGTCAAGGGGTCTGAATACTTTCTGAATGCACTGTTAGTACAGCAGCTAGCTAATGGCTAGCTAGCTCACCTCCACGGCGGTGTGGCAGGAACGCAACACGCCGGTGCCTGTGGCGTGCATCTGGGCCAGGTTGTAGAATGCCAGAATGTGCCCTGCCTGCGAGGCCAGATTGAAGAACTTGAAGGCCTGTTTGTAGTCACGCTTCACCCCAATGCCATCTGGGGAGGAAGAGGAGGAATGGATAGACAAAAGTGAGTGAGATACCCAACAAAGAAAAATGGTGTGCAAGAGGAGAAAAATAGCATTTCTAGGATTTTGTTTATGGGGTGGCCAAGGGGGGACCAAAACCAGTCATGGGTGGCCATGAGAAATCAGCTAATTGTATCACAAATAGCATTGAAAATTGGCTTAAACTACGATGCATTTTATTCAATAGTCTAGGTGCCTACTTTGTTTCATGTTTAACAAAAGGCTGCCCACCAAATTTAAGCTCACAGATCAAATACAGGGCAAAAGAGAACATGTCAAATGGGGGTATGTACTGGTTAAAAAAAAAAAGACCTAGCTGTTTAATGTTGTTACTGTAGGTCTCAACTCTCATTAGAAAAGGGAATAACACCCTGCTGAGACAGGAGCAAATGGTGAACAGTGGTATTGACGAGAAAGGCATCCGTTTCAGTAGTGCGAGTCACGGCTCATAATAGAGAACGCATTATTTCTTTTAGAAAATTACCTCAACTCAAGTAGACAATTGACAATGACTGCATATCATCAGCAATCATTTCTGTAATCAGCTGTTAACGATGATGTGCGGAGCGCTTTATATCCGTAGAAAATCATTTATGCCTGTACTAGACTCTGGGGATATTTTATATATGAATGCTTCCACTCAGTGTTTGAGATCAATTGACACCCTTTACCATGGCACTTTAAAATAAATCTCAAAATGCAAAGCCCTTACGCACCACTGCACTTTGTATACCAGGGTTGGCTGGCCTTCGTCACTCGTAGGCTCAGGCACTGGTATATTTTTTATTTACAAAGCCATTTTGGGTTTACTACCTTTTTATTTGGGCATTTTTATTGTTCAGAAATGTGGTGGGGACTCTCTTCGTTCACTGGACTTTATCCTACTAACTGTTCCAAATGTCCGAACTGAATTTGGTAAAAGGGCTTTTATGTACTCTGCGCCATCGTCTTGGAACGACTGACAAATCACTTTTAAACTGGAAGAACTTGTCCCGATTGGTATTTTTAAATCACTGATGAATGATGTTGAGACTGATTCCCTGACCTGTCAATGTTTTTAAATTGGCTGTTATTGATTTTGTTATACTCTTGTGAATTCTGTAGTTTTTCATGTTGTGTCTGTAATTTTTGTAATGATTTGGTGCTGCCCATCTTGGCCAGGACGCTCTTGAAAAATAGATTTTAAATCTCAATGAGACCTTCCTGGTTAAATAAAGGTTAAATAAATATATTTGAAAAGGTGTATATCCCTTCTTACTAACTTTACAGCATTGTTGCATTAGACAGGCGTATTTGTTCAAATGTTTTCACTTTGATGATCAGGACCTGTTAGGACCTGTTTTGTGAAGAGAAAAACAAGACATTTTCCAGTGAGGAAATTTTTTCTGAACCAGATTGACAGCACTCTGACCCAATGAGAATGGGGTGGCCAATCATATTTCATGAGTAGCAGTTGACACCCCGCTGATAACACCCCTGCTGCAAAGAGTGCAGAGTTGGGAGCAGAACGTTGGTGGGCAACTAACATTGCACTTCCAGGAAACCAAAAGGGGTAAGGCTGCTTTATACAACAACAGAAATAAAGGGGTGGTCTATACACACACACACAGTCCCACACTCACTGTAGTACATGGTGCCCAGCTGAAGCTGTCCATCCACCCAGCCCTGCTCTGCTGCTTTCTGGAAGTACTTCAGTGCCAACTCGTAATTCTGGAGGATGGACACACACACAAGATTGTGTAAATCACACAGGAAATACCGACATACAGTGCATTCTGACCCCTTCACGGTTTCCACATTTTGTTATGTTACAGCCTTATTCAAAAATGTATTAAATTGTGCCCCATGCCCTCATCTATCTATACACAAAATACCCCATAATGACAAAGCAAAAACTGGTTAACACATTTTAGCAAATGTTTATAAAAAATAAATAAAAAAGGAAATATCACATTTACATAAGTATTCAGACCATTTACTCAGGACTTTGTTGAAGCACCTTTGACACCAATTACAGCCTCAAGTCTTCTTGGGTATGACGCTACAAGCTTGGCACACCTGTATTTGGGGATTTCTCCCATTCTTCTCTGCAGATCCTCTCAAGCTCTGTCAGGTTGGATGGGGAGTGGTGCCAGGTTTCTTCCAGACGTAACGCTTGGCATTTAGCCAAATGAGTTCAATTTTGGTTTCATCAGACCAGAGAATCTTTTTTCTCATGGTCATGGTTAGGTGCCTTTTCGCAAACTCCAAGCGGGCTGTCGTGTGCCTCTTACTGAGGAGTGGCTTCCGTCTGGCCACTCTACCATAAAGGCCTGATTGGTGGAGTGCTGTAGAGATGCTTGTCCGTCTGGAAGGTTTTCCAATCTCCACAGAGGAACTCTGGGGCTCTGTCAGTGCCCATTGGGTTCTTGGTCACCTGCCTGACCAAGGCCCTTCACCCCCAATTGCTCAGTTTGGCTGGGCAGCCAGCTCTAGAAAGAGTCTTGGTAGTTCCAAACGCCTTCCATTTAAGAATGATTGAGGCCAGTGTGTTCTTGTGGACCGTCAATGCTGCAGAAATCCCGTCTCGGCGCTCTACAAACATTCCTTTGACCTCATGGCTTGGTTTTTAACTCTGACATGCACTGTCAACTGTGGGACCTTATATAGACCGGTGTGTTCCTTTCCAAATCATGTCCAATCAATTGAATTTACCACAGGTGGACTCCAATCAAGTTGTTTCTACATCTCAAGGATGAGCAATGGAAACAGAATGCACCTGAGCTAAAATTTCAAGTCCCATAGCAAAGGGTCTGAATACTTTCCAAATGCACTGTAAACCTAAAGTACACGGCTGCTGGATTCTATTGCCTATGCCAATGTCTACAAAAGCTCAATTTAGGAATGTAACCACAGGGCAAAGCAGGGACAGGCAACTGTCGGATCGATCAATTCCAACCCCCCCAAAAAATGTCAAATTAAAGTGGGGGTCTCAACTTACTGTTGAGAGTTAGAATAGTAAAATACAAAAGAAAAAGTGCAAATTTGGTTGTGCATCAGCAGTTCTCTATGTCAGTCAGTAGGCAGGTTTCCATTGCTTTTGTCAAAATAAACCTGGGTCAATGTCGCAAAAATAATAATTGCATCATGGTAACAGCAGACATAGGAGAAAGTTTGTAAAAATCAACAGCATTTTTATTCATTCGACAGGGGTGTACTTTTCTTTTGTTAAGCTTGCGACAAATGGAAACTGTTTATCGAATAAATATTTGCTGAATACTTTAAGGTATGCAGGACACGTGATATCATTTAACTGTAAGCTACACTCCACATTTCATTCTAAATGCCTACTGCTTGCAAAATAAAATGGAACTATAAAAATAATGTTTCTTTGCAGGACAAGGATTGTTCTGACTTTCAAGAATGCCTGAATTGCTTTGCCTTGCTTTTCTGGTTGGCTGAATGAAAGTTTCACCATCCAATTATTACAGATCTATGATACGTTGCCACATGATAATTATTAGAATATGGCAAATATTGGTCAATTATAGTATTCTATCCATGCTGGCTTTCGCAGGTTACCTGAGACATGAAAGATCGGTGGGAGGGCACACAGGCAGTCGCCAATTTATTCATACGCAATTTGACTAAACGGGTAATGGCAAACACTTCAACTATTCCATTTTTATTTGTTTTTGGGTGTAACGTTATTACGTCGTTGTTTTTATCAACACAACACATAGTTAAAATGGAAACGCACCCAAGCAGGCAATTGTCGCCTATATTCTCTATGGCAACGTTCTAAGTGTCTACAAAAACAAAACAAAAATATATATATATATATGTTCATGGAAACATAGCTACTGACAGCTAATATTTTTTTAGATTGGTTAAGTTAGTCTAGCGGCCAGCTATATAAACTTGAAGTAATCATAGTCGAAATACCAACCAGGGGGCATGGATTGATTTTGTTAGTCCCTCTCACACGGATATCATATTAAAAACTGCAAACATTTGTCTCCACCCCAAAGCAAAATGTGTAGAATTGCAGAGGGAGAGCAGTCACTCACCACTGGCACACCTCTCCCGTACAGGTACGCCATGCCCAGCCCACTCTGCCCAACAGGGTTACCCTAGGGGACAAGAACAGCGAGTAGCGACATCAAAGAGACAGAAACCACCCAAGACACAACAATAAGTATTGAAAATAATAGTGCACTCTTGAAAAAACCATATATATAAACTTGTTAAAATGTACTATTAATATAACAGATTGATCCTGAAATAGCATGTGCATTGAAAATCTATGTACAGTATAGGAATGTTTCTGTCCTACAGTTTGACCACTATAAGTAGAGGATTGTTACATTCAGTACAGGCACTGTGGGCTATGTCCAAGATATCCATAGGAGTGAATGGTTTGACATTAGTAAAAAAGAACCAAACAGAGCTATATAGATATTATTATGGATGCCTAACAATCCATGGTTGGACCACAGATATAGAATGTCAATTCTAAGTCAAGGTTTGGTTACTCACCAGGTCAGAGGCCTTCTTGAAGTACTGCAGGGCCGTCTCATTGTTCTGAGACAAGTACTCACTGCCCTCCGAGTACATCTGAAAGATAGTGAGAGAAAAAGAGAGTGAAGAGAACAAATGAAAACAGAGTAAGAGAAACCACTGAATGGTAGCACAGCCACAGAGTAAGGTAGAGTTACTTGCTTATTTCTCCACAGTGCTACAGGCCTATAAGATCATGTCATAATCTTACCTTCCCAAGGAAGGCCATGGCGTGCGTGTTCCCAGCATTCGCGGCCTGGTTGAAGTAATCGTAGGCTCGCTGTCGACAAAAAAACATCTCCACACATGAACTTCACACTAAATACAGGATGACAGATGTAGGAAAATAATTATAACGTTTTTTAGGGTTGATACATTTTTTGCTCGGGAAAATCAAGTGGATATGACAAACTTCAGATGCCTTTTTAAACTTCAAATACACTACAAGTTTTAAATTTCCTGCACAGGGTGATCAAATTAAGATCCTACACCTGTAGTGTTTGAACAAGGTTGAAAATTGGTCAGGGAAAGGTTACCTGGTGGTTCTGCTCCACCCCCCGACCACCGTGCAGATGCAGCTGGCCCAGTCCCACCTGTTGGGAGCAAATCATGGGGTCATAGCACAAAACACCACATTGGAGTACCAAATGGCCCCCTAAACCCTACATGGTGTACCACTTTTGACCAGGGCCCAGCTTTTCAATCATAACCCGCTAACTCATTATCATGCAATCACCAGAGAAACTTTAAAATGAGATAATTAGAATATTTCCATCAACTCCCACGAGGAACGGCATAATGCCTCGCTGCCAAATATACTCCTGAACTCATCATTTACAGAATTTCTCAGACTGTCTAGCTCACATGTCAGACACAAGGCCCATGGGCCATCTGGCTAGTGACATTTATATATCATTGCGCAGGCTGGATTTAGGTTGTCAATTCATTTTGGCCCACTTACATACAGCCACCAACACACTGTACTACAAGTTCCAGCAAGCACTGCCAACATGCTGCGCACCAAATGGAAGTGCATTGACACATACCCCTCGTCCCAGACCCACCCACCTACAAGCCAGCCAGTACGCGTTCATATTGTACGTTTATAAGTGGACATTATGAAGAACCATTTTTTTTTTTAAAGTCCAGTTTTGGTGGTATTTATATGCATGTTGTGTTTTTCCCCAATATGGCCCGTGCTGCGATTGAATTTGACACCCCTGTCCTGGCTTTTATATAGTTATATCACATTTATCACACAAATATATCACACAAATATCACATTATAAGAAAAAAATATATATAGGTCCATTAACTTTTTCTACATACTTTATACTTAGTTTTAGTCATTCAAGTTGACACGGAATGCCTTTTCCATCGCAAAGAATCCTAAAAAATTTCCTACGCAGAAAAAGAAAAAACCTCATAAGAGCAGTGTGCCCCATCTGAACCCTAACCTGGGCCTGGACATCTCCCTTCTCAGCCAGGAACTGGTAGTATTGGATCAGGTCTTCCTCCAGCATGCCGCTGGTAGAGCCCGGGTTCTCCACCTCGTCCAGCAGACGCACCCTCTGCACCGCACTGCCCCCAGTCAGGGACACGTCACTGGCCACTGGAGGTTAAGGAGAGAAGGAATTAAAAACTCACTGCTCTTTGCATAACGCCTAAGGAAAGCCTCAGGACTCAAATCTTGCTGCCATAAACTTGCGCTGTGAATCAAAAAGTTACTTTTTTGAATGCAGCCTTTCCTTTCGTCAGTGTGCAGCACCTACAATGTAGGGCTTTTCAAATGCAGGTCTTCTCAATTCAAAACACTAACCAGGTTTCCATCCAACCTTTTTATGCGAGTCAAGTACATGTTGGATAAAACATTTCACGACAGGCCTGATGGAAACAGCAAATTTGTCAGTAAACACTCCAAATGTCGACAAAATGCTTTAGACAAGATGGGATCTTTTTGTGTCTGTAAAATGTATTATGCTAAGTAAACTTGGAGTCATGCGATGATATGCTGCGTGGTTCTCCCACAATGACTCTGGAAAGCATGTAGTTTATTAGGCAAACAGAGGAAATAAAATTACAAGAAAGTCACAGGGTGGTGAAAATGCACCGTGATGAGCTTGATGCTCCCAGACAATAAATAGGTTATTATTCTGGTGACATGATGATCAATGCTTGCCTGCAATTTGATAAAAATAATCTTGCTCTTGTTTTCATAATCTCATCATCTGCACTGTATCCATGAGCTGTTGGCAAGAGCACACGTGCCATGACCATAGTGAGCACATTTGCTAAATTACGCAACATTTTTGGTGGCAGAACCATCAGTAGAGTTGAAAATGCGATGGGAATTTAACCGCAACAGTAAAAAAAAAAAAAAAAAAAATGCACTTCGTTTTATCCGCAACAAGTCAATATGACGAAAATATTCACGTGAAAATCTTCCACCTATTGTATAGAAACCTAGCTACTGAGACAAACTCATCTGAGACAGTGAAAGATGTTCATTGGTTGAGAGGGGGTGGCCTCCTACCGTGATTGGCCACCAGTCTGTAGTGCGTCAGTGCTGATTCGCAGCTCTGTGGTACGCCCACACCACCCCAGTATCGGTATCCCTAAAGAGAGAACGGTAGCATAGGAGGGAAAGGTCAATCATTATATCCAGAAGGAAGAACAAGAGACATTATTAAGGCTTCTCTACTCAAAGATACAAAGAGCAGAAGTAGCTCACCAGAATCATATGAGCCACCAGGTTTCCGCCCAAAGCCCCAAAGGTATAGTAAACCAACGCCTGAAACAGAGTTGGAGGGTTATGCTTTACATTCCAGGCTTAGCAGCCAACTTTGACATCATCTAGGAAATAGAGCTGGGACGATAAACCAAAGATAATCAACATCGACCAAACAGACAACTTATTGTGGACTTTCTGCTGACATCGTTCATTACGATAAATAACCTATCGGGCCCTACTAGAGTAATATGAAATAAGTTTACTAATATAAGTAATTGTTAAATGGGACAATTGATAGCTACAACATTTAAAATGGTAGTAATAGTTAAGGGTTATAAAAAAAAAAAATTAAAAAAAAAAAATTGTGGTGCACTGTAATGTTATAAACTCATAGTTGTACTTATTATAATTCAGTCAATTTATCGTAATATGGATGAGTGTCCATGTCGCCCTGCTCTACTACAAAAGCTACCTCTGAACAAACAGAGCTTTTGATCAGTATATAGGCTACGTGGAAAAAGGAGTGTTTTGGGGAGAGAAAGTGGAAAGGCTGGGTGTTGGTACCTTTGCTTGACTGGAGTTCACGCCTAACCCAGCAGCGTACAAGAAGCCAAGTGCCTATAGGAAGTACAGGGTGGAGCGTTAGGTTACCTACAACCACACAGAGACGCATAAACACGAATGAAATCATATATGCATTCATCAGTTGTCCGTTTTTGTCCGTCAAAAGTTCAATTCGAGTCTACCGACTTCTTTTAAGCGAGTTGCATATGTAAAAAGCCTGTCATTGTGCATTATTTGATGGGCTATCAACTCTGTTGTTCATCAACGAATGACTCCCATTGAAAAACCAAGGTCAAATCAGTAATTTTAACAAAATCTACATGCCGGTAGCCTTAAGCAGCTACAGAGAATGTGTAAATGGCCCAATAGGACTACAGTTGTAGGGATAGTGCGAGATTTGGGCAATTAATTAAAATGGTAGGACGCATGAGATTTTACTCAAAGTAACACTGTGGTCTAACACTCAGTAACTTAGTCGTAGTCACGATCTGGTTACCTATAACTTCTTTTATTTTTTTTAAAATGTGTATATTTATTTCCGGACACCTTCTAAACTACCCATAACCCACTATTTCTCAACGTCATATGGAGAATCTACTCTGTATTAGCTAGCCATGCAGACCAATTGTTGGCAGTGGTGAGCTACAAGCAACCAAATCACGTGGTGGTGGGATGTAAACAACAAATCAGATCCCCCACACGAGGGCCGCATGATCTAGCGTTACACAATGACTGGAAGTCAATGGGATCAGCTAGCTGATTGCGTCAACGCTATCTTATCCCGTAGACTTCCAGTCATTGTGCCAATGCTAGTTAGCAATCGCCATAGAAACTACCTTCAACTTACCTCCAAACTGCATGGAGACTAAAAATGGTATATTCAAGTGTTTATCTGACTGTGGTTAAGGATGAAAAAAAATTGCCCCAGTCTCGCACTATCCCTTAAAAGGGGCATGTTGACATCTTACACAATTCCTGGAGACAACCTGAAACTCCATCGTCTCAATGACCACGTTTAAATGCAGACCAATATCCTCTGATTGTGATTATAGTCTTATCGGTAAATAGCCCACCCAATTATGCCTACCTCATCCCCATACGGTTTTTATTTACTTTTCTGCTCTTTTGCACATCAATATCTCTACCTGTACATGACCATCTGATCATTTATCACTCCAGTGTTAATCTGTTAAATAGTAATTATTCGCCTACCTCATGCCTTTTGCACACAATGTATACAGACTCCTTTTTTTTCTTTTTTTACTGTGTTATTGACTTGTTTATTGTTTACTCAATGTGTAACTCTGTGTTGTCTGTTCACACTGCTATGCTTTATCTTGGCCAGGTCGCAGTTGCAAATGAGAACTTGTTCTCAACTAGCCTACCTGGTTAAATAAAGGTAAAAAAAAATAATAATAATAATGTTTTCATCTTTGTCAAACAAATCACTAAAGAAAGCAGGCTACTTGCGCAGTTCGGTCCACCATAATTCCATAATATATTTTGCTCATGCTCCATACAGCCTACTTTCACCCCTAATTTAGACAACTTATGATTTCCGACATTTGGTAGGCCATATTATATTATCTGATATTTGGTAAGGCCATTTGTTTGTCAACTACAGTTAGATACGTGCAGCTTCTCTTCTGTCATAACTTGTTGTCCTAGAAGACTAAATAAAGTAGTGCTCACCAGAATGTCTTACATTGATAGAATTAATGCATTAGTAACCTATTTAACACAGCTAAATTTGGCTTTTTCCATTTAGGGACCAGGGAGTCCAAAACAATGGAACGCTGGGTCCTGTGCAAAATGTCCAAATGTCATCAGTTGACGGTTAAGGAAATGAAAAGCTGAGAAAACTTTGAAACATGTTTCTGATAAGATTTCAGTTCATCTTGGGCGCAAATGCTGTCAGTTTGCATAACAGTGTCAAAGAAAACGCATTTCTCAAGTGACGCTAAATGGGGGGGAAAAAAACATTTATCTTCTGTTGTATCGTTTTACTGCAAGAAATATATAATTCTGCAGGAGCGTTATATAACGCTACATTTTTCAGTAACTATTCCATTTAACCCATATGAATATCAATTAGGAATATTCTGTTTATTCATGGATACTTGAACAGCTTATTCCCGAATAAGACATTAAGCGGGATATGAGTTATAACCTGGAATACGATGCACATGTAAAGTGGTCAATGAGACTACCCTGGAGCCATTAAGTTTAAATAGGAATGTTCCATTACCATCTGAGCTTTGGGGGAGCCCTCCAGGGCCAGTTTCTCAAATAACTCCTTGGCCTTAGGGATGTTCTGGGCCAAGTAGTCCCCAAACAGCATGGCGTAGGCCACCTTCTCCATGGCCTTGTGGTGGCCCTTGCCGGCAACCTTCAATAGCTTCTCATACAACCTGGTGAGGAATAAGATGAAGAATAGGAGGAAGGTTGTATTACAGTATGAAATTAAAATATATTAAATTGGCATTTTGTTTCACTGGACAGATAGACAACACCACATAATGTTCGTGGAATTATGTTTTTTGACATTACAAATGAAAAGCTGAAATGTCTAGAGTCAGTAAATATTCAACACGTTTATGGCAATCCTAAATATATTGAACAAAGATATAAACTAAACATGTAAAATGTTGGTCCCATGTTTCATGAGCTGAAATAAGAGAATACAGAAATGTTTCACATGCACAAAGGCACCAATTTGCTTACATCCCTGTAGGTGAGCATTTCTCTTTTTTCAAGATAAATCCATCCACCTGACATGTGTGGGATATCAAGAAGCTGATTAAATAGCATGATCATTACACAGGTGCACCTTGTGCTAGGGACAATAAAAGGACACTAAAATGTGCAGTTGTCACCAGACAATGGCCACAGATATCTCAAGCTGGGGGAGCGTGCAATTGGCATGCTGACTGCAGAGATGTCCAACAGAGCCGTTTTCAGAGAATTTAATGTTAATTTCGCTACCATAAGCTGCCTCCATCGTCATTTTGGAGAATTTGGCAGTATGTCCAACCGGCCTCACAACCGCAGACCATGTGTAACCACGCTACAGTGTCCCATGTTGGCAGTGGGGTTATGGTATGGGCAGGCATAAGCTATGGACAACGAACACAAATGCATTTTATTGATGGGAATTTGAATGCAAAGAGATCCCAGGACGAGATCCTGAGGCCCATTGTCATGCCGTTCACCTGCCGCCATCACCTCATGTTTCAGCATGATAATCCACGGCCCCATCATTGCTTGGATGGGTACACAATTCCTGGAAGCTGAAAATGTCCCAGTTCTTCCATGGCCTGCATACTCAGACATGTCACCCATTGAGCATGTTTGGGATGCTCTGGATCGACGTGTACGACAGTGTGTTTCAGTTCCCGCCAATATCCAGCAACTTCGCATAGTCACTGAAGAGCGGGACAACATTCCCATAGGCCACAACCAACAGCCTGATCAACTCTTTGCGAAGGAGATGTGTCGCGTTGCATGAGGCAAATGGTGGTCACACCAGATGGTTCTGATCCACAGCCCTTACCCTTTATTTTAAAAGGTATCTGTGACCAACAGATGCATATCTGTATTCGCAGTCACGTGAAATCCATAGATTAGGACCTAATGACACTAACCTGCAAAAAAAAGAAAGTCATACCTGTATTGAAGTGGGGTGTTTTTAGTGAAACTCTTAAGCAAGAGGAAGAACGATAAGACTATGTGGGATTTCTAGAGTGTTCTTGCTGTCAGCAAACACACTCATGAACATTAAAGGTGAACACTGTAGACGAGACAATGAAGAGGAGAAGAGGGAGAGCTCACTCTTTCTTCTGGCTCTTCCGGTTGGTTCCGTTGATCATGCGGAGGGCTGTCTGGTACTCCTTTTCGGTCTCCTCCGCTAGATGCCTCTGCTCCACCTGCTCTTCCGCTACAATATACAACACAACTAGAGTTGCAAAGAGGGTATATTTCTGGAAACTTCCTAAGTTTACCAGTAAACTACCAGATTTTTGTGTAACTTTATTGGTTTTTGGGGGAATTTTATCAAATGGCATCTAGTGGCCTTTTTTGGTACTTCAAATTATCACAAGTATCTTATTTCCGGCCCTCTATGTGGCCTTATCACATGTAAAATATATAAAATGATTCTTAAAAAATAGAATGGCAAAGCTGTAAAACATCCTAAATATATCATTGGTGTTGAATATGAAGGTTTCATTATGAAATATCCCTTATAATTACACACTTATTTTACTATGTACAAATGTCTTTGTAAATGTTTTGGCGCCAAACTGGTGGCAGTTATGAAAAATTACAATAGCTGGAAGAGTTGCTTCATTGAAAAGTGAATAGAAAATAATTAGGCTATTTACTCTTTAAGAATAAGGTATTTCCACTAGACACTCAAGACAATATGGACAGATATAAAAAAATGAACACACAAATGCATCATTTTAAAAAGGTACTCAACTATAAAATCACCAAATGTACAAAGATTCTAGTAACTTTGGTAAATTGCAGGTATTTTTGCAACCCTAAACAAAGCAACATTATTCATCCGCCAAGAACAATTTGTTTCAGGCACGTAAGTAGTGTGTCCATGTCTGATTCCCTCTAAGGCAGAGAAACAGGAAAAACAATTTTTTTTTTACACATGTATGCTTTAAGGGAGACTTACTCTCACAGAAGCCCCATCTCTTGTCCCTGTCGTAGTCGTAGGTGGTGGCGCACCACAGGCGGTCGTCCCCCCGGCCATCGGTGGTACAGTCCACATACTCCTTCCCCAGGAAGAGGAAGGGGAAGAGACAGGGCTTACCATTGGCTGTGCCGCCATTCACCACAGGAACTGCATCAACCAAAAATCACAGGGGCAGGATGGTATGTTTAAGCAAAAAACACTGACAGGAAGCAGATGGATGGTGATTAACATGTGGCAAACATCAACAAATTGAAGCTCAAATCTGTTTTAAAAGTTAAGCTAAAGACTGAACCAGTCTGGATAAATCATGAAAGAAACCCTACAGTACAGTGTGCAAATGGTGCATATACCCTTCACCAGAGTACTTTCAGAGATGTCACAGGTGCAAGCATGTTTTAATTTCCCGTGAGGGCCAACCGTTTCACTGAGTGCAAGTTCAAAAAGACACCGCATTGTTGCCATGCTCAAGGCCAGGTGTCAGCAAAGCTTAGTTTGTCCCAGTTTCTCAAAATGCTTCCTCAATGTTCTCAGCCAAGATGTTGTCACTACAAACATGTACCCAGTTCTAGATGTATAAATGTGGGGTAGCTGAAATCTATGGAGTTAAACTGTCAGTGGATTGCAGACAAATATAATGAATTACTACATAGATATGAAACATCTCCATGTAACATTCCACAATTACTTTATTAGTCAAGACAGACATGTCATAGAAATCAAACTGCAATGGCCACTAGTGACACCTGGCCAATAAAGGCCATCTTCCGGATCCTTACCCTCTTTAGGCCTTTCCTCGACGGGAGGAGGCTGAGTGGGCAAGTCCTCCTTCTCTTCCCCCTCCAGCCCACCTTCCTGGACCCCACCTTCCTGGACCCCACCATCGAGTCTTCTCTCCCCCTCGGCCTCCCTGGGGGCAGTCACCATTCCTGCTACAATCCTGGCACCTACTGGGACCTCATCCTCCTCAGAGTTGGGCTCATGGTAAGACTAGAAGGGGAAAACAAGCAATGTGAGAGGATTGAGGGGTTACATGATGTAATAACTTATTATATTGTCATTAGCCTGAAGGTTAGTGGATTTGAGTGAAACTAAGGCAATACACATGTTTTCTTATGGTTGGTTCTTCGCAAAGCAAATCTGCTTTTGCCATGTATAAAGCTAACCTATACTTTTACTTGCATGATACCAAACAGCTTCTTATATAAAATTTGAAAAACCTAGGTAGGCCTACTTCCACGTCTAAATGCAATAGAAAAGGGCACAGCAGGTTCATTTTTAAGTTACTGCTAGCTACCTTCAATTCAGGAGCATGATCATTATTCCCCTCTGGCTCTTCATCTGCAGAAAGACAATATCAAAGAAAAAAGTCATTGATTCTGTATTGTGCATCAGCTGACAAACAATATTCATCTAAAGAACAAGACGACGTAGAATAAAGCACTTTCCTGCTGACAGTAATGATAACTGACGTTAGTGCCTCAGAAAATGACAAGCTTGCTAGCTAATGCAATGCTAGCCAGCACTAGCGTTACACAATCTGTCAAATAGTTAATGTTGATATCTACCTGGCTGACTTTTTTTTTTTTTTAACTTACCAGCTGTTGTTCCGTGTGAGAAAACTATTAGGAGAATCACCATAGGCAAAATCATCCTCGTAGTATTTAATGACCCTTTCGACAACAAGCTAACGATTGCTAGCCAGCTAATTAACCAAATTTGCTCAGTGGCTAATGTTAAACATTAAATTACAGGATTATTCTTCTCGTGCATACACTGCTAACTAACATTCATTAGGACAAAGCCCACAAAATAAATAATAATTGAAAGGACGGTGCAGCTTAAAATATATATATATAATGATTTCTAACAGCTAAAGTTAACATGCTAGCTATAACGTTAACGCCGGTAGGCTTCACTATGCTTTGATATAAATATTTTTTCAGCTAGTTACATGTACGTGTTCCCGGTCTTTGAAGCTTGTTAATAAATAGCAACGATCAGCTGTACTTAGCTAATATCGTTCGCAGTTTAAGACAACAGCTAGCAACCCCTGACCCTTGAACACCACTTCCTAATCCCACAGATAGACCAATCCTAGACCACGATGACTGACATTGACCAATCGTTGATGGTAGAGGACATGTCATCCAATCGGGTGTGCACACACACGTTTTTTGCTAGTACAGTAGACAGATTCGTCCACGACATTCGAAACGCCTTCTGACACATATCGGGATCTTCTCTCATGCAAATGTGTGTGGCAAGCAATACAATGTACTTGGGAGCCCCCAAAGAGCAAATACTGAAGAACCACTAGCAAATTTTAGCATAATGGGTATAGTAAGCTACTGTTTTCTGCCAAAATTAAGGAAACACTTTAGTAAATGAGGGATACAAAGTATATTTAAAGCAGGTGCTTTCATCCACACAGGTGTGGTTCCTGGGTTAATTAAGCAATTAACATCCCAACATGCTTAGGGCCATTGCTGACAGGATCTTGTTGCCATCTGATGCACTGTCCTATGCCGTGCCTTGGTGGTCTTACTGTTGATGATATCTGGAAATGTGCATGTACACATTTGTTAACACTAGAATATTATTACCTAAAATGGATCAATTGAAAGTGTGGGTTCACAGCTCCAATCCAGATATGTTGGTCATTACTGAGATGTGGTTAAGTAAGAGTGTTTTGAATACTGATGTTAACCTTTCCAGTTATAACCTTTTTCAGCAAGACAGATCTTCCAAAGGTAGGGGAGTGGCAATCTTTACCAAGCAACACCTTCAGTGCTCGGTTGTCTCCACCAAGTTTGTCCCCAAACAATTTGATTTGCTGGTTTTAAGTATTCAACTTTCAAATATAACTTTGTTGCCTGTTGCAAGGTGCCATCGTCCTCCATCGGCACCGGCCTGTACCCTACCTGCCCTAAGCTCTCTCCTGGCCCCTTACACTAAGTCTGAATTTGTCCTGCTAGGTGACCTAAACTGGGACA
The DNA here is from genome assembly GCF_036934945.1 of Oncorhynchus masou masou. Taxonomy (NCBI): domain Eukaryota; kingdom Metazoa; phylum Chordata; class Actinopteri; order Salmoniformes; family Salmonidae; genus Oncorhynchus; species Oncorhynchus masou. Next base: position 13,624,750 of record NC_088230.1, on the reverse strand, counting down.
TGCTTAAACCACCTGACCAAGTCCTAAAGCAATGGGACTCCCTAAATCTTTCTCAGATTATTACCAATCCCACAAGGTATGACTCCAAACACCCAGAAAAGGTTACTCTTTGATGTGGCTCTCTGCAAAATCACCGGATGTTTTGGAACTACCAAACAAAACGCGCCAATGTAAACCCAGATATTTGTATATAAATATAAACTTTATCAAACATAACATACAGTGGGGAGAACAAGTATTTGATACACTGCTGATATTGCAGTGGTTTTCCTACTTACAAAGCATGAAGAGGTCTGTAATTTTTTATCATAGGTACACTAACTGTGAGAGACAAAATCTAAAACAAAAATCCAGAAAATCACATTATATGAATTTTAAGTAATTAAGAAATTTTTATTGCATGACATAAGTATTTGATCTCCTACCAACCAATAAGAATTCCGGCTCTCACAGACCTGTTAGTTTTTCTTTAAGAAGCCCTCCTGTTCTCCACTCATTACCTGTATTAACTGCACCTGTTTGAACTCGTTACCTGTATTAAAGACACCTGTCCACACACTCAATCAAACAGAATCCTACCTCCCCACAATGGCCAAGACCAGAGAGCTGTGTAAGGACATCAGGGATAGAATTGTAGACCTGCACAAGGCTGGGATGGGCTACAGGACAGTAGACAAGCAGCTTCGTGAGAAGGCAACAACTGTTGGTGCAATTATTAGAAAATGGAAGAAGTTCAAGATGACGGTCAATCACCCTCGGTCTGGGGCTCCATGTAAGATCTCACCTCATGGGGCATCAATGATCATGAGGAAGGTGAGGGATCAGCCCAGAACTACACGGCAGGACCTGGTCAATAACCTGAAAAGAGCTGGGACTACAGTCTCAAAGAAAACCATTAGTAGCACACTATGCCGTCATGGATTATAATCCAATGACCATCTGGATGATCCAGAGGAGGAATGGGAAAAGGTCATGTGGTGTGATGAGACAAAAATATAGCTTTTTGGTCTAAACGCCACTCGCCGTGTTTGGAGGAAGCAGAAGGATGAGTACAATGCCAAGAACACCATCCCAACCGTGAAGCATGGAAACATCATTCTTTGGGGATGCTTTTCTGCAAAGGGGACAGGATGACTGCACCGTATTGAGGGGAGGATGGATGGGGCCATGTATCGCGAGATCTTGGCCAACAACCTCCTTCCCTCAGTAAGAGCATTGAAGATGGGTCGTGGCTGGGTCTTCCAGCATGACAACGACCCGAAACACACAGCCAGGGCAACTAAGGAGTGGCTCCGTAAGAAGCATCTCAAGGTCCTGCAGTGGCCTAGCCAGTCTCCAGACCTGAATCAAAAGTTTTGGAAAAACTTGTCTGTCTGTAAACCGACTTGCCAAAACTATAGTTAAGAAATTTGTTGAGGTTGAAAAACAAGTTTTAATGACTCCAACCTATGTACACTTGCGACTTCAACTGTATAAAATCAGAAAATCTGCTGTCTCAGCTACTGCCTGTCACCAAGGGAGTATCCCAAGGCTCGATCCTAGGCTCCACGCTCTTCTCAATTTACATCAACAACATAGCTCAGGCAGTAGGAAGCTCTCTCATCCATTTATATGCAGATAAGTCTCATACTCAGCTGGCCCCTCCCTGGATTTTGTGTTAAATGCTCTACAAAGCTTTCTTAGTGTTCAACAAGCTTTCTCTGCCCTTAACCTTGTTCTGAACACCTCCAAAACAAAAGTCATGTGGTTTGGTAAGAAGAATACCCCTCTCCCCACAGGTGTTATTGCTACCTTTGAGGGTTTAGAGTTTGAGATGGTCACCTCATACAAGTACTTGGGAGTATGGCTAGACGGTACACTGTCCTTCTCTCAGCACATTTCAAAGATGCAGGCAAAAGTTAAATCTAGACTTGGTTTTATCTATCGTAATCGCTCCTTTTTCACACCAGCTGCCAATTAACCCCGATTCCGATGACCGTCCTACCCATGCTAGATTACCGAGACATAATTTATAGATCGGCAGGTAATGGTGCTCTTGAGAGGCTAGATGTTCTTTTCCATTCGGCCATCAGATTTGCCACCAATGCTCCTTATAGGATACATCACTGCGCTCTATCCTCCTCTGTAAACTAGTCATCTCTGTATACCCGTCGCAAGACCGACTGGATGATGCTTATTTATAAAACCCTCTTAGGCCTCACTCCCTGCCTGAGAAACCTACTGCAGCCTTCATCCTCCACATACAACAGCTGTTCTGCCAGTCACATTCTGTTAAAGGTCCCCAAAGCGCACACATCCGTGTCGCTCGTCTTTTCAGTTCACTGCAGCTAGCAACTGGAACGAGCTGCAGCAAACACTCAAATGGACAGTTCTCAATCTCTTCATTCAAAGAATCAATCATGGACACTGACAGTTGTGGCTGCATTGTGATGTATTGTTCTCTGTGCACTGTTTATCCCATGTTGCTGCCTTGCTATGTTGTCGTCTTGTGTTGTCTCGATGTTTTGTCCTATATTTATATTTTTAATCCCAGCCACAGGAGGCCTTTTGGTAGTCCAGTGTTTTCCACCACCATCGACAAAACATCAATTTATAAAATTTCTCAGAACGTTGTCGCATCCCTCCGATAGAGTTCCAGACACTTGTAGAATCTAGGCATTGAAGCTGTTCTGGCTCGTGGCGGCCCAACACCCTATTAAGACGCTTTGTTGGAGTTTCCTTTATTTTGTCAGTTACTTGTATATCCAGTGGGATAATATATCCCCATCCATCCGTCTCGATCTTGTACGATCGTATCCAAAAGGAGTGTCTTCTGGATGTGTTAGCTGAACTATATTATTGATGCCAAAACCTTTTGTAATTAAATGTACATGTATCACCTGCTGTCCATTTTTCCATGTGTGATGTGAATTGTTTGAAGTCTTAATTTTGTTTATTCAGACTATCACTAAGATTATCAGGCTTGAGCAACCATGTTTCCATACAATTTTTTCCAGAGAAACATCACCGGACATAGGGTAGCCATCGAGCAACAGTATTAACAAGCATTCTTTTAATCATTTGTCTTGCAGTTAGTCGTCATTAAACCCCCCAAAACATAATTCAGTAAAAATGTAATTTATTTCAGCATGACACACTTCAAATGTGCAGAATTGGAGATTGAGAATGCTAATAGTTAATTCCAAATATACTGTAGATCGAGTAATTGTTTCTACATCTCAATTTGCCTATAGACTCAGTAAAGTAAGCACAGACATCAAAGAAAGCCTTGAACCAATGACCCTTACACGGACTGCCAGTCTTCCAAGTGGAAAAGGCACCGTTTGTCTACGCACGATGTAGGGCTGGTGCTACAAGAGACTGCACTAAAGAGAGTATTCATCCACATTAAATAATCAGGTTCTTTTTTTTCTAGTTTTTTTTTTTTTTTTTTTTTACATTATTCAGTAGAGTCGGGCCCCGAATCCAAAAGTCTGTTTGATGGCTTCAAAGTAGTGTCTCTTCCAACCCTCCTTTGTCCGATCCTCCTCTACCGTCGGGACTCCTTTAAATTCTACCTTCAGCTCAGTCTCATTGCCTCGATCCTTCATGTTCAGGGTAATAGTTGCATAGTGCTCTGGAAAAGGGAAATCAGAGCCAGTTTTAGAATCACTTGTTGCTAAAACAATAATATATCCAAGCCAGTTATGTTACTATCCAAGGTTTCTCAAGACCAGTTGTGGGCACCCAACTGCACGGTTTTGTTCCTGCCAAGTAGCAACACACTGGATCCAACTAATCATCATGCCTGTAATTAGTTGAGTCAGGTGTGTTCATTGTAGGATGGACCAAATCCTATATACCCTGAGGGTGCCCAGGAGCATAGTGGAGAAAGCAGTTAAGAATTGTAGAAATTACCCATATAAAAAAAGACCTAAGTAGAGAAATGCTGAAAGTTGCCAAGGAACACACACAAATCAAGGGCCCCACTGGGCAAGGTGGGGAAACCTACCACATGGCCAGGTCTTGAACCTCCATTTCATAACTATCTTTTCATCTGGGACCTAAGAAGCGGAAACCAAAACCAGTTAGATTTGGCATTTCTCCGCCAATGGGTCATGATCAACAGAACATGAGCTCAAACAGATGCATGTCCTCACCAGCTCCAGAAACTCTCCGTTGACGCTTCCCTCTAGCAGCTGAAACTTCCCTCCTTTGTCTCCATCGACCACTGCTGCAGTATGGGTGAACGCCTGGACCATCTGCATTACGATAGAGGAGACCATAGAGTAGTCAAATCAGCACGGATTCCTATGCCCATTCCTAAGCCAATTGTCGTCATGATTCATAAGAGTTATGGGACGACAATTTAAAAAGTAGGTAGGCGTTATATAATAATAGGCAACATTTTTAAAGCGGAAGTAATCCACTGAGTTAAAGTCTAGTCTATTGAGGTTGGACTTCAATCCCTATTAAAAGCAACAGATGCAGTAAAATCCAACATAAGGGTATTGGAGTGAATAAAAAACATTTGCACTGAAAATTAATTGCAGTGGTGAAATTTGCACTAGTGAAGTACAGGGGGAAAACGATAGCAAATCAAAATTCTATCAAAACCTTGGTAGAATACTTTCCATTGAAGGCAAACAAACACATGCACTCAAATATATACTTACTGGTTTTCTGTGGAAATTGTATTTATGCAAATTGTGTCAATTCAGCTTTGTTGCTATTGATACTTTAATGTCAAATTTGTGAATTAAACCATTCTCTACTGACTAGGGAAAGTACTGGGTTGTATTCTGAAAGGGGTCCCCTGACCCCTCCCGTCTCAGCCTCCAGTATTTATGCTGCAGTAGTTTATGTGTCGGGGGGGCTAGGGTCAGTTTGTTATATCTGGAATACTTCTGTCCTATTCGGTGTCCTGTGTGAATCTAAGTGTGCGTTCTCTCTCTTTCTCTCTCTCGGAGGACCTGAGCCCGAGGACCATGCCTCAGGACTACCTGACATGATGACTCCTTGTTGTCCCCAGTCCACCTGGCCGTGCTGCTGCTCCAGTTTCAACTGTTGTGCCTTATTATTATTGGACCATGCTGGTCATTTATGAACATTTGAACATCTTGGCCATGTTCTGTTATAATCTCCACCCGGCACAGCCAGAAGAGGACTGGCCACCCCACATAGCCTGGTTCCTCTCTAGGTTTCTTCCTAGGTTTTGGCCTTTCTAGGGAGTTTTTCCTAGCCACCGTGCTTCTACACCTGCATTGCTTGCTGTTTGGGGTTTTAGGCTGGGTTTCTGTACAGCACTTTGAGATATCAGCTGATGTACGAAGGGCTATATAAATAAATGTGATTTGATTTGGATTTGTATTCATTAGTGCACATCGTAGAAAAACTTTTCGCAACGGGAATGTTTTTGCAATGAAAACCAAGTTAAGAGTTTATTTCCAAAATGCTATTAAACTTGTGTTTTTCAACAGAAATGATTGCCAATGGGTACCTTCATGTGTGTTAAATATTTCACATCTCATTTATAGATTTTAGATATGAATTAAACAATTGTTTTTGTAAAACGCTGTATTATGGTTAGCTTGAATGGAATGATTGTATCCTGTATATTTGACTCTGATAAGATGAATGCACAAAGCTAAGTCGCTCTGGATAAAAGCATCTGCTAAATGACAAATGTGAAATGTAAATGTTTTAAATACAGATCTCATATGACAGTATTTCATTATGTTTTATGTCACAAATGTATCATTTGTACAGCTGTATTTGTTATGTTTGACTGTAAAACCTGAGGCGGATATACAGCGGCTTGCTAAAAATCCTGATTTGTCTCTCTGAAATGAAAACATTAAGTGGTAGATTTTAAACAAATAGATGTCTGTCATTACACAACCCAATGCCATGATTAGATTGTGAAAAAAAACTCATACATTCTTGACACAATAAATGTTAATTTACCAACATTTCTGAAAATGGATATATAGCTTTTTGAATATAAACTCTTCCAAGTGTTTATTGGACAAGTTCAGGTTAGTCCCTCCAGTTTCTGCCCTTACGCGGTTGTTTGGTTCATAGTGAATTCATCCCTGAATTGGTTTCCAAGCATATTACTTCAGCCTGCCATATCTGGCCCAATCAGTGATGTTGGTGGAAAGGACAAGGAAGGGAAGCTAGTATTTGACTACTTTACTACTCACGTCCTGGTTGATGAAGGTTCTGTACAGCTCGTCAGGTGAGGTGAGGAAGGTCTCCTTGAGACTAAACTTGCAGGTGGGGATCTTGACCCCTGTGCTAGGAGAGGGGGCTGATACGGAGGAGCCAATCTGGGGACATAGACAAGCGTGATCATCCTGTTATTCATACATTCTGATTATGAATACTTAAAATCCAGAACGTGGGAAGTTCAGTAGATGGATTACGTATTGGATTCATTATGTGGCGCTTTACATCAATAAGGGGGATGGGGAAATCACTTAATTCACTACCTATGTTGGAATTCTACTTGAATGGACACTTATCAGTTGAATTCTTGTCAATAAAAAAAACATTCCAATTTCTTTTTTCTTCAACACACAACATGTATGGAACATTTCCTACACGGTTTGTTATTGCTAGTAGGGTTTTAATCATGCTCATTAGCCCCTTAATACAGGGGTTCTTTGATTGTCTCAATTCTTCCCCCTTCTCCTTTTGTGTGTATGAGATTAAAGTAAATATTAGCTGGAGAGAGTTTCCACCATTGTTAAATCCATGACAGATGTGAAATAGGAGAAAGGTAGATAATGGGGACGTAAGGTGAGAACTGCCACCCACCTGGGTTTTGTCCACTTTGACCTTTGTCTGCGTTGGCTGTGGCTTGCTCGCCACTCCATTCGCCGTTGGGAGGATCATGCCCTGAGTGAACTCTGCAGTCATCAGAAAAGTTCAATTTCAATCAGTATCAAGCTCAACTATTAATATCTGTATAAACAGGCACAAGGGTTAAATTGACTTTAATAAATAAAGGCCTCACCGGATTTGAGGTGGTCCACATAGCTCCCCAGGGCAGCGCGCACTTTCTTCGCTCCCTCCTTCTTCATGAGTTCGGTGAGGGTTGTGTTGGGTTCATCTTTGCAAAGTGACACACTGATCTGTGCCCAGGGGGGGGATAATACCCAATGTTAGGTGTGGTCTTGTTCTTTTTACCATTACAAAAGTAATGCAAAGAAATAACATTACAACCAATAGCCATCAGCGGTCGATGTGCAAATTAGCATTCTGCCATAACCTACATCTAGGTCGTCCATGTCATTTTCATCAGAGAGGTTGGGAACTTCGATGTTCCCTTTGTACTTGATTCCGGTTTTTGATGTTCCTGGGACAGAGAGGGAAAGAGATGTCATGAAGCCTACTTTGAAGAGACACTATGACAACCCACCCACTTCTCACTGAACCCCTGGGGCTTTGTGTGCTGGAGAATATAATTACAGTCTCATTGCCATGGAAACAAGGGCTATGCTGCTCTTTAGCAGGCAAAACCCTCTGCTTCAAACAAAATGCAGGATACATTTGGTAGAAAATACACTGGCAGAAAACCTATGTTCAACATGAGTTCCATATAGAGTGATGTGTGTCTGCTTGTGATCACGAGGCCAAGTATCATGATACCACGGTAGGGAAAAAAATGGCAAAGGGGACGGCTCGGCTCTGTCTCCCGGATGCTTGTTCCTGTTTTCTTCATCTTCTGAGCATGTGCTACGCAAAAACCTGTCAATTAAATTCACACTGCCACTCAATACAATTCACACTAATACAGAATACGGCATAGATCGGCTGATTTGCTCATATTTGCAAAGGCCTACCTTTGGCTGCAGGAATATACGGGCATGAGCTGCATGTCATTGTGGCAGGCTTCAGTTAACACACCTCCCTCCTTCACACGGTCTCCCTCAAACACACCACTCTCTCTCCCACAAACACTGCTCCCAACTTTCAAAACACTAAGCACCAAACAGAACTTAAGGAGCACCAGAAAGAGATCAGTTTTTGATGTATTTTAGGCTTCCGTTAGGCCTATATGAATCATGGGGACATCACATTGGGGCGGCAGGGTAATCTAGTGGTTAGAGAGTTGGACTAGTAACCGGAAGGTTGCAAGTTCAAATCCCCGAGCTGACAAGGTACAAATCTATCATTCCGCACCGGAACAGGCATTTAACCCACTGTTCCTAGGCCGCAAAGATTTTTTTTATATTTTTGATTGAAAATAAGAATAAAATAAGAATTTGTTCTTAACTGACTTGCCTAGTAAAATAAAGGTAAAAAAAAATAAAAAAAAAAAAAAAAAAATGAGTAGCAGACCCTTTTCCTTTCTTCCTGTGCCAATCAAATTTGCCTAAACCAACTTTTAAAGGTTGTTAGCAAGCTAGGGTCCATGACTGAACACTTATCAAATCAATAATTAGCGACCCGGGATTAGTTTAAAACGGCCTGCGACATGGTTTGTGAGACGATATAAAATGCATGCGAATACCGATAGAAAGAATAAAAGGCATCTCTGGTAATATGGGTCTTATTTGAACCGTTTAGGCTAGAGACAAAGCGTTTTCTTTGCTGTAAAGCTGCACGCATGTTTGTCAATTTCCCCTCTCTGGCACTCACGAGGCTGCGTGGTAGCGAACTTGCAGTCCACTCAGACTGGCCTGTGCTCACGGCTTGTAACAGCCGACTAAATGAAACAATGTATCAAATCTTGCGCGCTGCCCCAATTGAACAAATCTACAACCATAACAGAAGACTCATCAGGGCCTGTGCACCCCCACCACGTCTAAATTATATATTTTTTAAACTGATGGAGGAATAGATGTGCATGAAGAGTGGACGGAGAGAAGCGGTGAGTGAGGGCTGGAAGAGGATGTGGTTGGCTGATTACAGCTACCACAAGTGATATGCGCATACAAGTGAAGTGGATATTATTGAACCAGAGCTTACTTGTGGCCGTTGCTTAAATTCCACTGAATTTATTAACAGACTAGGCGCCAGCAGGTTCATTTGATCGGTAAGGCCGAAATATTCAGTAGTATTATATGAAACGGTACTACGGTATTCTAAAATGTTGGCATCAGTATCATGGCGTTTTAGTGCTGTTATACCGTATACCGTTCAACACTAGCATCTGCTGCACTCACCAGTCCACGTCGCCTTGACGTTCCACTCGTAGAAGTAGATGAGCTTCCCCTTGCGGTTGTTGATGGATGCCTCACCGTCCAGATTGGGGATGTCGGTGACCTCGCAGCTCCCCTCTGGGCCCTCCACGCGCAGCCCCAATAGAAGCTCCTTCAGCTTGTCTGTTGACCAGCCGGTCACATCTCGTTCAGTCCTGTAGGGACACACAATGAACATATTCAACTGGGTTGCGTTCATTGGGAAACAGTCAACAGTCAACAGTCACTGTAACAAAGCATTCTGTAACAGAATCAAGCATTTGTTATTGGAGGATTTCCCCATTTCAAGGGCTTTTTCTAGAGGGACTCAAAAGTCAAGCTCCTTTAATAACATTCATAAGCAAGTGAATTGTTTCCTGTAAAAATATAGTTCAGTTGTAGTTAAGGGGATTCGTTGACAGTGTTTACTTTGCTCGCACCATGATCACAGTGAGGCAGACCATAATGTAATTTCCCCTGAATAAAAGTAATGATCAGGTAGAGAAAACATTTCACTCTCACGCTCGTAGCTCTTTTCGGTTCAGAGGGTTGTGATCATTGCTACCGTTTGGTGTCAAGTGTTATAAATATCCCCCATCTGCACCACAGTTGTACCCTGTCCCCGGTGGTCCAGAAATAGCTTTGCTTAAAACCCTTCAGTCAATGCCACCAACTAGAACCTTCCAGAGGCTTCTCGACAAACCATAGGGAAAGAAAACAAAATAACTTGGGCGCCTAACACTCAAAACGTTTTGATACCGTGTGAATCTCTCCGACAAGGTGACTTATCAATATACCGTGCTCTATTTACTCAGATTTGAAAATGATAATTACCATCAAAGTAGCTATCATACAAGACTGCAAGTTCCTGCACATCATCTCTAGCTGACACCGTCGCTGTCAACTTGCTAGCTACCGTGATCCAAAATGAAAAGTTTTTTTTTTAAAGTGTATTTACTGTTCTCTTATTGAACTAATATTTGCTTTTGCATTTAGTCTTGCATAGAACTCTATCCTATTAGATGTCTAGTATTTATAACATGCCACGAATACTAAGATTCTCTGCAAAAAAAGAACTAGCTATCTAGTTGATATTAGCCCAATAACCTTACTTCAGCTAACCAGATCCTCTTCTCCTTCAGCCAGTGTCAGTCTTTCCTTAATGATAAGAAATCTATTTCAATTCATGGTGTCAGAATGCACTGCTGTATTAAAAGAAATTCAGAACTAACTTGACATGTTCTGTTGCAGATTCAAACCCAGATTAACTCATTGCAGAATGTATCCATTATGAATAAGTGTATTTGACAATACACCTAGTCACCCATAAAATCACATCAAACACCTGAACTCCGACAATTACACTGTTTAAGAAATCAAAATAGTAAACGATGCATACATATGCATAACATATAAACCTCTGCATTTAAGCCAACATTAAAAGGATTTAGTCATCAATGTCACAAATCTGGAATGTCAAAGAGCACCATATGAACTATTATCATCATCCGAGAGCACACAGATTCTGCTTTTCCATTTTAGGAATTAGACCAGCACAAATAAGTGTAAAACAGAATATTGTGATTTTGGTAAGCAAGTTACAAATTGAAATAGTATTTATCATCAAACCTAGACAACTCCAGGAGAATGAGAAACACACACTCAAAACAAGGAAGCAATGCCTAATCGCAGCTATATCAACACACTTGTCAATTTAACAGGTCCATGTTGCTGCTGTCAATTGTGAGCAGATTATTTACCACTGCATTCAGTCTGAACCCCAGAATAAGCAGCAGGAGGACAACATTACACAGATGAAAAAAAGGTAGCAAAAACAATACACCACAACACTTGTGTGTTTATAGAGATAAGATTTAAACTTGAAGTGTTGAATGACCATAAAAAGGTATAGTGTGGAGTAATGGTTAACTAGAGAGATGTTTGACCATGGAATAAACATAAAATGGGGTGCTTGTATGCTTCTGCAGCACTTTTAGGCACATGTCCAGTCATACTCTGGGTCTCAGTGTGTGTCCCTTGACGTCATTCCGTCTCAGTTGCAGCATTCAATTCGTGGTCATCGTGTGCCTATGAATTACAACATTAAAGACAATGAGTGATCACAGCATTTCCACACATTGAGCCATAGACAATACAACTTCAGCATTGAGGACAGCATTTTGTTGACAACATGGTGGTTTACACTGTCTACTGTGTGTAAATGATGGAAGAATCTTACAATCAAATGGAACTACAGCTGGTGTATGTGCTTCCTTAGGCCTGCACATCAACCAGTACTGGGAACACTGTAGACTTGGAATGCTTGCTCTCAAAGTGCTGCTTGAACGTCTTCGGGTCTGCATCTATAAAAATCAAGTACAAAATGGAGGAAGTTAATCTGTGGCTTAGATTGAAATCAGAAATTGACGAATTATAAACTAAGCAATACGATGCAAAAAACAACTACCCATATGAAAAGACTGTGCCACACAGGCCAGTACAATAGTCTACACATGGAGAGAAACCTAAAGGCACGCACGGTACTAACCAATACTACTTAACCGACAGACAGGGCAGGTGTGGACCTGGGATGCAGTCTTCTGGTTCGCAGCTGCTGTCGTCTCGGCAGCCACCGCCATGACATCAGTCAACAAGTTCAACTTGAGAGTGGAGCATGTGTTATATATCAATAAACCCATGCAACGTCTTCCTGCAATGTCTGAAACAGACTAAAGCAGGAGAATAGTGTTCCAGGTTGAAACAGCGTACCTTTTTGAGAGGTGGCAAGACTCAGGCACACCCACTGGTTCTGGAATAGAGACGGTGCAAATAAGGTTTGCAATTTTGCATCAATAACATGACAGTAATTCTACCTCAAATAAATATGCGAGTACCAATTACTTTAAAACCCACCATTGTAGGAAGGACTAAATAAGGTTACATAACATTGCATACTAGCTATACTAATGATCTGTCCAGATGATAACAGAAAACAATGTTTTCCCACAGTAAATTAAGCACACTGTTGACTCAAGAGGATGCTAATCAGTCCATCTCTGAAACCTCCCAAAAAGCAAGACTATAATAATACAGCTAGCTAAGGTAGCTATACACAAAATAATGCCAGGCCCTAGCTTCACCATCTAAGTTAAGTAGCAAGCTAGACTTAATTTATAAAGCCAAGGACAACTAAACTTGTTTTAATTGATTTATCATTAATTTAAATGGCTAGATAAACAGTTAATACAGCCACCTAGCCAGGCTAATGTTGCTAACTAGATAACAGGCTATTTCAATTTAAAACTTGCCCAAGACAGTTAACAATTGTCAATTTCTGATTGACTAAATGAGGCTAACATTAGATAGCTAATTCAGAGATTCTTACCTTTGCCTCAATGTGGCAGTATCGTCCAGATCTTCAAGGCCCTGGTGAGTGTCGTTAAGCTTGAGACAGGCATTTGTAGTTCTAGACGATAACCGCATTAGCAGCCAATTAGCATAGTTATCAAAACGTACCGGCAGGGTAAACCTACATTAAAACACAGCCCTTAATTGAAGCGTTTCTAAAATCCACAATGGCTCAAACGAACAGTGGAAAAACGATTGAAACCTTTTCTGTGTTTCTGTGTTTGACTGATTAGAGTCCTTGTGGCTCAGTCGGTAGAGCATGGCGCTTGCAACGCCAAGCGTCGTGGGACTAATACAAAAGTAGTGGCCCCAGCCGACTTGTAGTCGCTTTACTATAGGTAAGTGGATCGTCCACCAAAGTCACACAGAAATATGAGTTACAGATCTTTCACTCATTGAAAGCAAGTCTAAGAAGCAGTAGATATGTTCTATGTGCCGTATTTCTATTGCTTCCATTCCTTAGATTTCGTTGTTGTATATTTTACTTTTGGTAACGTTATTGTACACCAGCTATATTTTTGGTCATGGGAAATATTTCATAGCGGTTTATAAAGTACAATTATTCTCTACACTATACTTGCTTGTTTTGTCAGATTAACTGAAATGAGGCTAACTATTAGAATTTTAGCAACCAAGAAATGGCGGAGCTGTTTCTGCACAGTGCATCTTTAAAACGCAGAAATAGTCTAGGGTAGAGAGCTACGGAACGCTCAACTCCGATCTCATAAAAAAACGCAGTTGAACGTTTCGTTCTCATAAGAGAACGTAGGTGAGCGTTCCTCGGCTTATGGACAGTACAGCTCAGATGCTGCTGTAGCCTCTCTCAACCCCTCACTTGATAACGACCTGCCGACAAGCACCCTCATAAGAACAGAAACGGAGGTGCAGGTTATGCAATGTATACGACAGCATAATCGAATCCCACAAAACATGCGATATTTGAAAAAGGCCTTTTGCCGAAGTCTCCTGAGACGGCCTTTTGCCTTAGTCTTCTGGATCTGAGACACCCCATCTAGCTGAAGAAAGCACACTAACGTTACTCACCAATGCCAGTTATTGACGTTTGTTGCATCGGCTCTCTCCTCCACGATCCAGCGTGGATCCCCTTCTCCCCATTTCGCCATGATGACAGCGGTGTCTAGTTAATGGTTTAGCTACAGTAGCAAATGTTATTTGCTAGCTACTACAAAAAAAAAAAACGTTCAAAATAATTTCCTAAAGCTGGCTAACGTCAGCTAACTAGCTAGTTAAATTAATTACAAATGCCTATAACCAAAAAGGATGAAACGCGACGAAAAGCTACGCTAGCTACACAGCTAGCCACAGGCTAACGTTGGTAATATCAACCTAGATGGCAAAGTGTAGCTACTATGTATGTATTTTTTACTGACAAATTCAATTAATCGCTAAACAAAACATTAAACCGACTGTAAATCCTTCGTATTTCATCTATCTAAAACTGCGTTATGGCCGTAGAAATGTACCTGAGCGCCGGTGTGCTTGGTTTTAGGACCCTGGTTTTTCTCGAAAACTCGTTTTGAAATGCAAGGAGCTTGCGCACTCGCCGTAGAAATTACTAGAAGCGGACTAGAAATGACTGGAAGGGGAAAATAAGCGGATGTAGCTACTTGCGGAAGTTCCTGTCAAAAGGAAATGGTCGTCACTAGTTCCAAAGCCACACACCTCGCCTATTTCTACCATTTCTCTTCTTTAACATTATGCCCTACCTTCAATTATGACAAAAATAATCATTTTTTAAAATTAATTATTACGATATAGCGTCTTTGTGGCAACTTGTGGAAACCAAATAAAAGCCCCGATATTTATTTTTACATTTAAAAACAAATGAAGCCTATGTTACAGTACTAACAGTATTTGATATCAAGACACGTCTTAATACTAAACATATTGCTTTGTTTGGAAAATGTGTGACAGGAAAGTGATTCCCCTCAGTCTCTCTACGATCCATTTGTTCCACAATAGGATGTTATTAAGAAATCATAACATTTTCCCTATTTGGACGTTTTAATTAAAATGAGTTATTGTGAATTATTAAAATGACAATATCAGGTTTGCAGTAAAAACAATATTACTTGTGAATAAAAACAACCAATTTAGGGGACACGGAAGTAAAACAATTGAGGATACATGAAGATATTACGTTTGTAGTCTTTTTGTGGTTGTCCTTAATTCTTTGACGCATATGGTAAATCACAAGCGCACTACATTTCCCATCAAAGGGTAAGGCAGATTGACCAAAAGACGTCAACTGCTACCGACCAGCTGTATAGCTACATTTCTGAAGGTAATTATTCGTTTATGATCATTTAGATCCATCATTTACTAATTATCCTTCACTCTTCCACAGCCCTGAAATATGTCGATATTTCCTGACATGGTGATATCAAGATAACATTTTCCTTTCTCTCTCTGCCTCCCTCAAAAATACCTGCCATCAATTACCACAATCATAGCCTAGCTACAGGCTCACAAGAAGAATACTTGCCTGTTGTCTAGCAATCGAAAACCCTACTCTCCATAGGGTTTTTAGCGGTTAGCTTCCACACAGCTGGCCATGTGAACTACAATTCTAAATCGACGCTGTGTTACAAAAATCAATAAGACTCGCTTGTGAAACGGTTTTTAGAAATATGTGGCCCCTGTCTTCCATATTAGCGAGAAATAATCTATTTTTTTAAACGACACACTTACTATATCTAGCAGATTTGCACAGATCCATACGCTGTGTGTGCCTCCAGTTGACAAACTACATTTCATCCTCAGTTAATTTTACAGGAAACATACACAGAGGTGTTCGACGCAAGCTAGATGGCTAATTAGAACAGGTCTTCCATAAACAAGCACTGAGACATGGCTGTGTGGGAACACTAACCCTAAAAAGGTGTGTAGTAATTTAACTTTAGTTTTTTGTTTTTATTATTTCTAGCTGAGATGAAAGATAAGTTCCTTATTTCCAAAACCAACCCGCAAACAACGCGTTTTAACGTTTAGAACAAGCTTCGAGGCTATTAACAAAACTTCCCGGACAGAATATACTATTATCAATACGCGCTTATGGTAGTTTGTGTCTGATTGGGTTATCTGTTGTCAGAATTGTTTGCAATATATATATATTTTATACCATGTTTGTCATGAGTGTGCAAATCGAACAATCGTGTCAGAAGCAAAAGTAGCAGGGGAAAACATATCCCAATATATTAGACCTCCGATTATTTAATGAATTAATAAGACAAGGTCTAAGGGAATTCCATAGTGACTGCGGTCGAAATAACTTATAGTCCAATGACTGTACCTGCTAGCAGCATGTGTCCAAAGCTACATACATAATATATAGATGGTTCTGATTGTTTTTAGATGTACCCCCACCCACCCAAATCAAAATATACACTGAACAAAAATATTAACGCAACATGTTGCACAAAAATATTATTTATTTCAAATTTTGTACACACATTTGTTTACATCTCTGTTAGTGAGCATTTCTCCTTTGTCAAGATAATCCATCCACCTGACAAGTGTGGAATATCAAGAAGCTGATGATACAGCACGGTCATTGCACAGGTGCACCTTGTGCTGTGGAAAGTAAAAGGCCACTCTAAATGTGCAGATTTGTCACACAACGCAATGCCACAGATGTCTCAAGTTTTGAGGGTGCGTGCAATTGGTATGCTGACTGCAGGAATGTCCACCAGAGCTGTTGCCAAATAATTGAATGTTAATTTCTCTACCATAAGCTGTCTCAAACATCGTTTTAGAGAATTTGTTTTAGAAAATTTGTCAGTACGTCCAACCGGACTCACAACCGCAGACCATATGTATTGTGTCGTGTGGGCGAGCGATTTGCTGATGCCAAAGTTGTAAACCGAGTGCCCCATGGTGACAGTGGGGTTATGGTATGGGCAGGTATAAGCTACGGACAACGAACACAATTGCATTTTATTGATGGCAATTTCAATGCACAGAGATACCGTGACAAGATTCTGAGACCCATTGTCGCGCCGTTAATTCATCGCTATCACCTCATGTTTCAGCATGATAATGCACGGCATAATGACACAAGGATCGGAACACAATTCCTGGAAACTGAAAATGTCCCAGTTCTTCCATGGCCTGCATACTCAGACACATCACCCATTGAGCATGTTTGGGATGCTTTGGATCAACGTGTACGACAGAGTGTTCCAGTTCCCACCAATATCCAACAACTTCACACAGCCATTGAAGAGGAGTGGAACAACATTCCACAGGCCACAATGAACAGCCTGATCAACTCTATGCAAAGGAGATTTGTTGCGCTGTATGAGGCAAATGGTGGTGACACCAGATACTGACTGGTTTTCTGGTCCACTCCTCTATCTTTTATAAAGTGACCAACAGATTAATATTTGTATTCCCTGTCATGTGAAATCCATAGATTAGGGCCTCATGAATTTATTTTAATTGACTGATTTCCTTATATTAACTGTAACTCAGTCAAATCTTTCAAAATGTTGCATTTATATTTTTGTTTAGTACAATATGGATGCCCATGTTTTGTTTTTGCTTTGTGCGCACACCTGTCTGGTTCACACCTGTTTCTTGTTCGCTAATGAGTCCCCCAAAACAGGCAGGTGCTGCCCCAGAAGGGTAGTAAAGGAAATGTGTGCGCATTGGTATTCATATTTGATTTTGATTTGGGGAGGGGGTATCATCTAAAAACTGGATTTAAGTTTCTTGTTCACTGCTCGGCAATGTAAACATGGTTCTGATTGGAGAATCTATAGACCAATTATGGATGTGGCATCAGACGCGGGACACAAGCAGCTAGCAAGTAGTCATTGGACCAATGATAAAATTGAATGGAATTCTACAGTTTTTCATTTAAATGTTTATAGGACAAAGTTATATGTATTTAAGTATGTTTTTGTTGTAATGGGGACAGTAACGTAAAAATAAAAAAAGTACTTTGAAGTAAATATATTTGTATGTTTAGCTCACATAATATAATTTAAAAGTATGGATTAAGGTTTCTGTAATATAATACATTTGCCAAAAACAAATGTAGACATTCATAAATGCATTTCTATTGCTTTTTTACAACTGTAGGGGAGTGCCAAGATGGAGGTATGGTGGCTTCAAAACAGTGTCCCCTGGCAGTCATCTAGTGTACATATAAATCATTGCATTAGACCATGAGTTATCTGGAACGCAGTCGCAATGAAATGCCCTTAGACCTTGTCTTATTAATTGATGAAATAATTTGTCAAGAGGTCTAATATATTGGGCTAGGGGAAACAAAGTGTACAGTACATGCTGACACTGACCAAGTGTGTCAGCTACAATCTCAAGAAGCATTTCAGTTAGGCCTCCAGCAGGGGGAGGCAACCCTGTTCCTGGAGTGCCATATATACTGCAGGATTTTGTTCCGACGAGGCACTACACTTGACCAACTGAGCTTTTGATCAGTTCAATGATTGTCTAAATTCAACACACCTGGTATTCCAGGTTGGTAAAATCAAAAACACGAAGTACCTGTGGCACTCCAGGACCAGGGTTGTCTACCCCTGACCTACAGGCTAGTGAAAAGACTATATTTGAATATTATATGACATTTTGGATACAGTAGCGAATTCTGGAGGAAGCCCGGCTGGGACTTGAACCAGCAAGCCTAGCTTCTGTCTGTCCTTATACAACATAGTCATCGACATGGCCACAGTGGAGAAAGTCAAATGGTTCAGGTTCCTGAAATGGTCCCTTCACACCAGCATTGTGGCGAATAAGGAGCAGCAGCGCCTCTTCAACCTCTGAAGGCTGAAGGAATTTGTCTTGGCCCCTAAGACCCGCACAAACTTCATCAAAGCTGGAACCGAGAGACTGAAAAACAGCTTTTATGTCCATCACTAGCCGGCCTCCGCCCAGTACCCTTGCCCTGCACCTTAGACACTGTCACGAGCCAGCTACCACCCGTTACCCTACCCTGTACCTTAGACTGCTGCCCTATGTACACAGTCATTTGACTATTTTAGTGATGTTTATCGTTCTGAAATCATTTCTGTAGTTAGAAACCGATAAGATTAGCATTCCTGCAGCATTATTTTGTAGAAATTTTAATTTGATCTCTTGAGAAATTAAGCTAAATGTTTACTCATTTTATATATACATACTGTATTCTCGAGATACAGTAGCTCATCCTATATAACTACTGCTGGGCATACCTTTTCCTACTTATACAGTGCATTTGGAAAGTATTCAGAACCCTTGACTTTTTCCATGTTTTGTTAAGTTACTGCCTTATTCTAAAATATAAAAAATCCTCAGCAATCTACACACTACCACATAATGACAAGTGAAAACAGGTTTTTAGAAATTTTTGTACTTATGGAAAAACCAAGCCATGAGGTTGAAGAAATTGTCCGTAGAGCTCCGAGACAGGATTGTGTCGAGGCACAGATCTGAGGAATGGTACCAAAACATTTCTGCAGCGTTGAAGGACCCC
This sequence comes from Oncorhynchus masou masou, assembly GCF_036934945.1. Classification (NCBI taxonomy): domain Eukaryota; kingdom Metazoa; phylum Chordata; class Actinopteri; order Salmoniformes; family Salmonidae; genus Oncorhynchus; species Oncorhynchus masou. The sequence continues at coordinate 13,605,676 of NC_088230.1, read as the reverse complement.
AAGAACACAGTGGCCGCCATCATTTTTAAATGGAAGAAGTTTGGAACCACGAAGACTCTTCCGAGAGCTGGCCTCCCGGCCACACTGAGCAATTGGGGGAGAAGGGCCTTGGTCAGGGAGGTGACCAAGAACACGATGATCACTCTGACAGAGCTCCAGACTTCCTCTGTGGATATGGGAGAACCCTCCTGAAGGACAACCATCTCTGCAGCACTCCACCAATTAGGCCTTTATGGTAGCGTGGGCAGACGGAAACCTCTCCTCAGTAAAATGCACATGACAGCCTGCTTGGAGTTTGCCAAAAGGCACCTAAAGACTCTCAGACCATGAGATACAAGATTCTCTTGTCTGATGAAACCAAGAGTGAACTCTTTGGCCTGAATGCCAAGAGTCACGTCTGAAGGAAACCAGGCACCATCCCAACGGTGAAGCATGGTGGTGGCAGCATCATGCTATGGGGATGCTTCTCAGTGGCAGGGACTGGGAGACTAGTCAGGATTGAGGGAAAGATGAACGGAGCAAAGTACACCTGCTGCTTCCACCTCACCTTCCAATAGGACAACGACCTTAAGCACACAGCCAAGACAACACAGGAGTGGCTTCGGGACAAGTCTCTGAATGTCCTTGAGTGGCCCAGCCAGAGCCTGGTCTTGAACCCTATCGAACATCTCTGGAGAGACTTAAAAATAGCTGCTCCCTATCCAACCTGACAAAGTTTGAGAGGATCTGCAGAGAAGAATGGGAGAAACTCCTCATACAGGTGTGCCAAGCTTGTAGCATCATACCCAAGAAGACTCAAGGCTGTAATTGCTGCCAAAGGTGCTTCAATAAAGTACTAAGTAAAGGGTCTGAATACTTATGTTAATGTGATATTTCATTTTTTTTTTAAATTAGACACTTATTGCACTGCTGAAGCTTGAAATAATAAGCATTTCGCTGCACCTGCTTTAACGTCTGCTAATCTGTGTAATGCGACAAATGAACTTTGATTTGATAGCCATTAGGCTATGCCAAGAAGTCTCAACTTTCTGATAACATTCCTGGTGTTGTAAAAGCATGCCTCTATGTTTAACTACCTCATGGATCCAAAGGATGTTTCCACTGATCTCACTGTAGCACCTTCCCACTTCTGAGACTAATGTAGCAAATTCTGGAGGACTCAAACCTGCAGCCTAATGTCTGAAACCGCTTGATGATGTTGCTGTTGTACAAAGGACGCTGCCGCAATGGTTGTATAAACAATAGAGTTATGATATATCCTTCTGTGGTATAAACCATGTGCAGTAAATTTAACTAACTCTGTTCCAGATGATAAGGGGTAAACCAGATGAGGATGACTACTGGAACAGTTCGAAGTTCAAAGCTTTCACATTTGATGATGAAGATGATGACTTTACCAGGGTAAATAACTTAAGTCTTAGGGGTGTCCCAAATGGCACCCTATTCCATATATAATGCCCTACAAGGTTTTTATAGTAAACTGAAACTAAAACCCATGAAATAAAATAATTCACAAACCGGTTTGAACTTTTAAGGTAGCTGACTTGATTTTTTTTACATACTAAAGTTAACGATTGACCACAGCGGGGCCAATGTGTACAGCTGTCCCGATGCTCTGTCTAACTCCTAATAATCACTGTGTGCAATACAGTTATGGAACCTCAGAAATTATACTTTTATATCACCCCAAATAGATTTTACAACTACCAAAGATACATGTACTCTGTGGAAATCTCTGGTAAAACCGCTAACAGTAAGTGTATCTTTTGTATTTGTCAAGTCATTTTTGTATGATAATTAAGTTGTGTTCAAGGTTTCCAATGGCAATCAAAGATCAATTGTTTCTAGATAGTGTTTCACACTTTACCAAATCACCTCAGCTAATCTAAAGGGATGTGGAATTAGTCATGAGAAGGGCTTTCCTAACCTATGACCTGGCCCACTGTTCAGGCACCATGAATTGATGAGGAATTGGAAAGCTGTATGGTTGAAAGGGAAGGGGCAAAAGGAGTGCCTAAAATGTCTGACTGCCCATCTGACTGGCTGACTTACTTCAAATTGAGAAATGATGTGACTAAACTCAACAAAAATGAGAAACTGTATTATGAATCCAAGATCTATGATATAATGAACTTTGGAGTACTTTAAATGAAATTATGGGCAGAAAGACATTGAATAAAATTGTATTTGTCACATGTGCCGAAAACTACAGGTGAAATGCTTACTTACAAGCCCCTAACCAACAATGCAATTTAAAATATACAAATAAAAGTAACAAGTAATTAAAGAGCAGCAGTAAAATAACAATAGCGAGATTATATACAGGGGTACCGGTACAGAGTCAATGTGCGGGGGCACCGGTTAGTCGAGGTAATATGTACATAGGTAGAGTTATTAAAGTGACTATGCATAGATAATAACAGAGAGTAGCAGAGGTGTAAAGGGGGGATGCAAATAGTCTGGGTAGCCATTTTATTAGATGTTCAGGAGTCTTATCGCTTGGGGGTAGAAGCCGTTTAGAAGCTGCTTGGACCTAGACTTGGCACTCCGGAACCACTTGCCGTGCAGTAGCAGAGGGAACAGTCTATTACTAGGATGGCTGGAGTCTTTGACCATTTTTAGGGCCTTCCTCTGACACCGCCTGTTATATAGGCCCTGGATGGCAGGAAGCTTGGCTCCAGTGATGAACTGGGCCGTTCGCAACTACCCTCTGTAGTACATTGCGGTCGGAGGCCGAGCAGTTTCCATACCAGGCAGTGATGTAACCAATGCTCTCGATGGTGCAGCTGTAGAACCTTTTGAGGATCTGAGGACCCATGCCAAATCTTTTCAGTCTCCTAAGTGGGAATAGGTTTTGTCGTGCCCTCTTCACAACTGTTTTGGTGTGCATGGACCATGTTAGTTTGTTGGTGATGTGGACACCAAGGAACTTGAAGCTCTCAACCTGCTCCACTACAGCCCCGTCAATGAGAGTGGTGGTGTGCTCGGTCCTCCTTTCCTGTAGTCTACAATCATCTTCTTTGTTTTGATCACGTTGAAGAAGAGGTTGTTGTCCTGGCACCACGCAGCCAGGTCTTTAACCTCCTTCCTATAAGCTGTCTCGTTGTTGTCGGTGATTAGGCCTACCACTGCTGTGTCATTGGCAAACTTAATGATGGTGTTGAAGTCATGCCTGGCCGTGCAGTCATGAGTAAACAGGGAGTACAGGAGGGGACTGCGCATGCATCCCTGAGGGGCCCTGTGTTGAGGATCAGCGTTTCGGATGTGTTGTTACCTACCCTTACCTCCTGGGGGTGGCCCGTCAGGAAGTCCAGGATCCAGTCACAGAGGGAGATGTTTAGTCCCAGGGTCCTTCACTTATTGATGAGCTATGAGGGCACTATGGTGTTGAACACTGAGCTGTAGTCAATGAATAGCATTCTCACATAGGTGTTCCTTTTGTCCAGGTGGGAAAGGGCAGTGTGGAGTGCAATTGCATCATCTGTGGATCTGTTGGGGCGGAATGCAAATTGAAGTGGGTCTAGGGTTTCTGGGATAATGGTGTTGATATGAGCCATGACCAGCCTTTCAAAGCACTTCATGGCTACAGACGTGAGTGCTATGGGTTGGTAGTCATTTAAGCAGGTTACCTTCGCGTTCTTGGGCACAGGGACTGCTTGAAACATGTTGGTATTACAGACTCAGACAGGGAGAGGTTGAAATTGTCAGTGAAGACACTTTCCAGTTGGTCAGTGCATGCTCTGAGTACACGTCCTGGTAATCCGTCTGGCCCTGAATGTTGACCTGTTTAAAGGTCTTACTCACATCGGCTGCAGAGAGCGTGATCACATAGTTGTTCGGAACAGCTGGTGCTCTCATGCATGTTTCAGTGTTATTTGCCTCAAAGCAAGCATAGAAGTAGTTTAGCTCATCTGGTAGGCTTGTGTCACTGGGCAGCTCTCGGCTGTGCTTCCCTTTGTAGTCTGTAATAGTTTGCAAGCCCTGCCACATCCAATGAGTGTCAGAGCCGGTGTAGTACGATTCGATCTTAGTCCTTTATTGATGCTTTGCCTGTTTGATGGTTCGTCGAAGGGCATAGCGGTTTTTCTTATAAGCTTCTGGGTTAGAGTCCCACTCCTTGAAAACGGCAGCTCCGCCTTTAGCTCAGTGTGGATGTTGCCTGTAATCCATGGCTTCTGGTTGGGGTATGTACGTATGGTCACTGTGGGGACAACGTCATTGATGCACTTGTTGATGAAGCCAATGACTGATGTGGTGTACTTTTTAATGCCATCGGAATAACCCCGGAACATATTTCAGTCTGTGATAGCAAAACAGTCCTGTAGCTTAGCATCTGCTTCATCTGACCACTTTTATATTGACCGAGTCACTGGTGCATTCTGCTTTAATTATTTTGCTTGTAAGCAGGAATCAGGAGGATAGAATTATCAGATTTGCCAAATGGAGGACGAGGGAGAGCTTTGTACGCGTCTCTGTGTGTGGAGTAAAGGTGTTCTATACTCCCCCCCCCCTCTCCCCCCTCTGGTTGCACATTTAACATGCTTAAAGAAATGTGGTAAAATGTGTTTGCTTATGGCGGAATACAGCTCATTGAGTGTGGTCTTAGTGCCAGCCTCAGTCTGTGGTGTTATGTAGACAGCTACGTAGAATACAGATGAGAACTTTCTAGGTAGATGGTGTGGTCTAAAGCTTATCATGAGATACTCTACTTCAAGCGAGCAAAACCTAGAGACTTCCTTATACATCGTGCACCAGCTGTTGTTTGCAAATATAGATAGTCCACCACCTCTTGTCTTGCCAGATGCCGCTGTTCTATCCTGCCGATACAGTGTATAACCAGTGTATGTTGATGTCGTCGTTCAGCCACGACTCCTGGAAGCATAAGTTATTACTGTTTTTAATGTCCCATTGGTAGTTTAATCTTCCTCGTAGGTCATCGATTTGATTTTCCAATGATTTCAAGTTAGCTAGTAGATCGGAAGGCAGTGGGGGTTTATTTGATTGCCTACATATTCTCAGAAGGCAGCCCAGCCTCCGCCCTATTTATCTCCATCTTTTTTTCACACGAATGACGGGGATTTGGGCCTGTTCCCGTGAAAGCAGTATGTCCTTCACGTCGGACTCATTAAAGGAAGAAAAAGCTTCTACCAGTTCGTGCTGAGTAATCGCTGTTCTGATGTCCAAAAGTTACAAACAACGCAAAAAAAAGCACACAAAAAAACAGTTGGTTAGGAGCATCTTCTCGGGCATCATGCTATATCATCACAAAACCATTTGATGTTACCAATTATTTTAATGATTACTTCATTGGCAAAGTGGGCAAACTTAGGCAGAAAATGCCAACAATGAACAGTGAGCCATCGTACTCTGCATGAAAAAAACAAATATTGAAAGAAAAGCATTGTCTTAAGTTTGAATTTTGTCAAGTTAGGAGAGGTGAAAAATAATTGTTTTAGATGAATAATGACAAACCTCCAAGTATTGACAACTTAGATGGAAAGCTACTGAGGATGGTATTTGACTATAGCCACTCCTATCTGTCATATCTTTAATCTGAGCGTAGAGGAAAGTATTTGTCCTCAGGCCTGGAGGGAAGCCAAAGTCATTCCGGTACCCAAGATTAGCAAAGCAGCCTTTACTAGTTCTAACAGTAGACCTATCAGACCTCAACATGTACTGCACTGACACAAATGACTGACTGGTTGAAATAAATTGATAATAATAAGATTGTGGGAGCTGTACTGTTAGATTTCAGTGCAGCCTTTGATAATTATTGATCATAACCTGCTGTTGAGAACTTATGGCTTTTCAACCTCGACCATATCGTGGATTCAGAGCTATCTATCAAATAGAACTCTGAGGGTTTTCTTTAATAGAAGCTTCTCTGATGTAAAGTGTGGTGTGCCGCAGGGCAGTTTTCATTTTTTTACCAATGACTTTCCACTGGCATTAAACAAAGCATGTGTGTCCATGTATGCTGATGATCAAACCATATAGACATCAGCTAATGTAGTCACTGAAACCCTAACAAAGATTTGCAGTCAGTTTTGGAATGGGTGACCTGTAATAAACTGATTCTGAACATATCTAAATCGAAGAGCATTGTATTTGGTACAAGTTCTAGACCTCAGCTGAATCTGGTAATGAATGGTGTGGCTGTTGAACAAGTTGAGGAGACTAAATTACTTGGTGTTATCTTAGATTGTTAACTGTCATGGTCAAAACATATAGATTCAATGGTTGTAAAGATGGGGATATATTAATACTATGCATTTCAGTCTCTCTTGGCGAAGAGTTGAGGAAAGACTGACTGCGTCACTAGTTTTTATTATAAACATTGTGTTGACATTCCGAATTGTTCGCATAGTCAACTTACACACAGCACTGACACACACACACTTACCTCAACAGACATGCCACCAGGGGTCTTTTCACAGTCCCCAGGTTCAGGAAAAATGTATGGAAACGTACAGTATTACACAGAGACATGATTGCGATGGAACTCCCTTCCATGTTAAATAGCGCAAGTGAACAGCAAATCAGGTTTTACAAAATCGAATAAAGCATCACCTCACGGCACAAGGCCTCTCCCCCATGTGACCTACTCCACCATGTGACATTTGTACTGACATGTATGTGTGATTCTCTCACACACACACTACATGTTAATGTTTCTAAATGTATGTCAATTGTGAAGTCTTTTGTCAGTAATGCCTTTTTAGGTTTTGTGTCGGACCCCAGTAAGACTAGCTTTCTCCATTGGCATCGGCCAATGGGGATCCTAATAAATCAAATCCATTACCTTATGTATTACTGGCTGCCAGTTGCAAGAACTGACATCCCTAAAAGCCAAACTATATAACCCAAATGGCTCCTTGCCTCCCACGCACGCTTTAATACTATAATAAAATATTTAAATATATAACTACATTTAAAAAAAATGCAAATCAGGTTTGAAAACTAACTGAAACTCAGCTAAACTAAGCTGAATTGCATATTGTTTGTGTGGAAAAACTCAGAAATAAAACACTAAACCATATAAACCTTGATGCACTACTTTTTACCAGGGCCCATAGGGGTGGTACTATGTAGGGCAGTGTTGCCCATCTCCGGTCCTCGAGTATCTCCAACAGTACATGTTTTTTTTAGTGGCCCCAGGCCGACAACAAAAATATGTGCTGTTGGGGAGTACTCCAGGGCCTGATTTGGGAAACACTGATGTAGGGAAGTGCTCTCCAAATCTGTTTCTGGAGAGCTAACCTGTAGGGTTTCGCTCCAACCCTAGTTGTAACTAACCTGATTCAGCTGATCAACCAGCTAATTATTAGAATCGGGTGTGCTAGATTAGGGTTGGAGTGAACCTACAAGAACTTAGCTCTCCAGGAACAGGGTTGGAGAGCCGATGTAGGGAGTATGATGCCATTTGGGACACAATACTTTTATGCCAGGCGGTTGGCCAATCCTCTTCCTGTTAAACCTACTGAGTATGCAGGCTTTTGCTCCAGCACACTTGATTCTATTAATCAGCTGCACATCAAACCGGTGTGTTTGAGCAGGGCTTGAGCAAAAGCCTACATACCCTAAAGATCTTCAAGAGGAGGGTTGGCCACCTCTTATGTATGTTACATTTGGATACTTTAACTAGCTTACCCTATCACACAAGGGTAGGCCACCAAAGAAAGACAATGGTGGAAACGTTTAGCAAATGTCAACATGTCAGCATGGCCAGCGGCTGGGTATGTGGTATCTGAAGTCTGGAAACATACTTGCTCACATTGGACTGTCAAGGTACAGAAATGTAGTGTGAACATAAACATGTTTTTTTCTATTTCGAATGTATTTAAGCTAAAGGAATCCAAGCGGGCTGTGAACAGTATCCGCAGCCTGGTAGAGGAGGAGGATGAAGAAGATGATGTGGAGAAGGTCAGCTGGAGTGGAGAGCCTGTTGGAAGTAAGAGAACTGTCCATCATATGATGCAAAAAGCATCATCATCAGTTTTTTTTCTCTGTACTGAAAGTGCACTATAATGGAAACTTGACTGCTGAGTGACATACATTTTGGGGGATTGTATTAACCGTAGACTAATGAACAAAATATTAAAAGCTTTTTAAGTGAACTATTCTTTTAAAAAGGTGCAGTCTGTATGTTCTCTTTCCTGTAAAAAAAAAAAAATGTGGTGCGCTGACAATTAATGGGTTTTTGCAAGTGCCAAGATGAGAAGATGAGGTTGGTGCAGTCATTGGTGTAAACCGAACAATGAAAAGTGCTACAATAGAAATATACATTGAGTGTATACAAAATATTATGAACACCTGCTCTTTCCATTATATAGACTGACCTGGTGAATCCAGGTGAACGCTATGATCCATTATTAATGCACTTCAATCGGTATAAATGAAGGGGAGGAGACACGTTAAATAAGGATTTTTAAGCCTTGAGACATGGATTGTATATGCAACTCAATGTTTTGAAGGCGTTCTTAATGTTTTGAACTTAATGTATTTTCCTAAATGAAGCCACAGACACTGTGTGTTTTATAATTTAGGTTGATTATTTATCATTTGGATTGTTCCCACAAGGGGAACAGAAAATGTATGGTCTGTGCCTTTTTAGGTTTTGTAATAAGTTCACTTAGGACCAGTACGTTTGATAGTAACTTGAATGGTTCTGGGCCGAAATGTTGTAAGTTTTGCCCTAAATGTTGGTGTTCCCTCAGGCATCTCGTGGTCGGTCAAGGAGACAGAATCCAGCATTCGCTCCACAGGAGAGGTGCGGGACCAGAGCTTCCCCAAAATCCACACTGCCCCTTCGTTGCCCAAGAATAGTTCTGGCTACTCCTTAAGCTCCTTATTCAAAGGTACAAATCAGTCCACCTCTTGACAGGTTTTAAGGCCATTTTTGTTGGGTGTATTTAGATTGGAAGTTTTGTGTTGTGGGTCGATTTTTTTTGAGTTTGGTATAACCGATCTTGTGACCTTTGCATTCGACCCAATCAAAATGGGTTTGCTTCATTCTGTCAAACAGATTTGCCCTCGGTACAGTTTTGAATCTATATAAGAAACACCAATGAGCTCTAGCTATACACTAACCATTGTCCGTAGTTTTGCACATTCTCAATGCGAATACTAATGTCAACATAAGTATTTCCTTATCAATTAACACACACTCTCTTTTTTTAGGAAAGGCTAAAACTGGGAGCTTCCAGTCCTTCTCTGAGTGTGGGTAACATTTTAGCTAGAGATGTTACTCCATTTTTGCCATATGTGTGTGAAAATTGCTATTTTCTCAACTTTTCTACTATTTTATAGCTTTCGGTGATCCATCCATCCGAAATTATGCCCCGGAGCTTCGGAAACCGAAATCTGAATACAAGGTAAGATATATGTTTTATGTTACACACAATCAGTATATTTCAGAGCACTCTGAAAAGTTATTAACATCACTAATACTTTATTTACTGGACTGTCGTTGGTCTGTTCATGATGACGTCATCTTGTTGTGGCAGGACTACGTCAGTGACTGGACCCCTGAGGAGACTGTGAAGAGGATGCAGCAGGGAAAGGTAGGATCAATGGTGTAGAATCAACGTTTTGTCTTCAAACGGACTGTAAATTGCAAGCTGACTGTTGTTATGCCTACTGTTAGTCACTTTGGATAAAAGTGTCTGCTAATTGGCATACAGTTTATTAGGTTGTTATTATCATCTGTTGTCTCATGCTCCAGCAAATACTCTGTTTTATGTATTTTACGATTCTATGGACTGTGATGTATTATTAATATTGTATTATTCTAACTCTGTCCATGATTGTATTTTCTCATAGGTCTACTCTTTGGAGAAGTTCCGCTCCTTACAGGACAAACTGCTGCTATTGGACGAGGCTGTGAATGCACATGATGGAAACGTCATCACTGCGGTACGATTTGATTTGAATCTAGTTGAAAGAAAACCATTTTTGTTACAATGAACAAAAATATAAACGCAACATGCAACAATTTCAAGGATTTTACCGACTTACAGTTCATTTAAGGAAATCGGTCAATAGAAATACATTCATGAAGCCCTAATCTATGGATTTCACATGACTGGGAACACAGATATGCATCTGTTGGTCACAGATACTTTTTAGTTATGGGCGTTGATCAGAAAACCAGTCCGTATCTGGAGTGACCACCTTTTGCCTCATGCAGCGCAACACATCTCCTTCGCATAGAGTTGATCAGGCTGTTGATTGTGGACTGTGAAATGTTGTCCCACTCCTCTTCATTGGCTGTGTGAAGTTGCTGGATGTTGGCAGGAACTGGAACACACTGTTGTACACGTCGATCCAGAGCATCCCAAACATGCTCAATGGGTGACATGTCTGGTGAGTATGTAGGCCATGGAAGAACTGGGACATTTTCAGCTTCAAGGAATTGTATACAAATCCTTTCGACATGGGGCCGTGCATAATCATGCTGAAACATGAGGTGATGGCGGCAGATGAATTGCACGACAATGGGCCTCAGGATCTTTTCACGTTATCTCCGTGCATTCAAATTGCCATTGATAAAATTCAATTGGGTTTGTTGTCCGTAGCTTATGCCTGCCCATACCATAACCCCACCACCACCACCATGGGGCACTCTGATCACAACGTTGACATCAGCAAACTGCTCTGCCACGGACAGTTGTGAGGCCAGTTGGACATACTGCCATATTCTCTAAAATGATGTTGGAAATGGCTTATGGTAGAGGAATTAATATTAAATTCTCTGGCAACAGTTCTGATTGATATTCCTGCAGTCAGCATGCCAATTGCAAGCCCCCTCAACTTGAGACATATGTGGCATTGTGTTGTGTCATAAAACTGCACATTTTAGAGTAGCCTTTTATTGTACCCAGCACAAGGTGCACCTGTGTAATGATCATGCTGTTTAATCAGCTTCTCGATATGCCACACCTGTCAGGTGGATATTTTGGCAAAAGAGAAATGTTCACTATCAGGGATGTAAATAAATTGGTGCACCACATTTTAGAGAAATAAGCTTTTTGTGCGCGTGGAACATTTCTGGGATCTTTTATTTCAGCTCATGAAACATGGGATCAACACTTTACATGTTGCGCTTATATTTTTGTTCAGGATACTTATATTGTTCTGTAAACCTCTCATTGCAGGTTTTAATATATTTAAAGAAGTCATTAAATAAAGGTAAGGTTTTTAATCCATTTTTTTTTTGTCCATTAGATTGAACTATTTTTTAACCTTATTCTATTCTGGTTGAGTTACCAGGACTTTTTTCTTCTTCTACATTTAGTTCTACCTTTTTTATTTATTATTCCCAGGTGTTGAAAATGTATGCATGCTGACAAAAGCATCTCCTAAATGGCATATATTATTCCTTTAGAACAATAACAGTTGCAAACTTTGGATGTTGCAAAAGTTAAGTGCACATGGCAAATATTCTGCAAATAATGACAGTTCACTGTGTTTCTGTGCAGAGATTCTCTTCCGGGAGTTGATAACAAGAGAAATAGCTCTTAGGCATTATATCCACTACCTGAAGGAAATAGGAGAACAGAAGCTTTTGGTGGAGCTTTTCAAGTGAGTGACAATTCATGAAAAAAAAGTGCATTCGGAAAGTATTTAGACCCCTTGACTTTTTCCACATTTTGTTACTTTACAGCCTTATTCTAAAATTAATTCATTATTTTTTTCTCATCAATCTACACACAATACCCCATAATGAGAAAGTAATGATAATAGACATTTTTGCAAATGTATTAAAAGTAAAAACAGAAATATCGAGACAGGATTGTGTCGAGGCACAGATCTGGGGAAGGGTACCAAAAAATGTCTCCAACATTAAAGGTTACCAAGAATACAGTGGCCACCATCATTCTTAAATTGGAAGAAGTTTGGAACCATCAAGACTCTTCCTAGAGCTGGCCACCCGGGCCAAAGTGAGCAATTGGGGGAGAAGGGCCTTGGTCAGGGAGGTGACCAATAACCTGATGGTCAGTCTGACAGAGCTCTAGAGTCCTTTCTGGTAGAGTGGTCAGATGGAAGCCACTCCCCAGTAAAAGGCACATGACAGCCCACTTGGAGTTTGCCAAAAGCCACCTAAAGACTTTCAGACCATGAGAAACAAGATTCTCTGGTCTGATGAAACCAAGATTGATCTCTTTGGCCTGAATGCCAAGCGTCACATCTGGAGGAAACCTGGCACCATCCCTACGATGAAGCATGGGGGTGGCAGCATCATGCTGTGGGGATGTATTTCAGCGGCAGGGACTGGGAGACTAGTCAGGATCAAGGCAAAGATGAACGGAGCAAAGTATAGAGAGATCCTTGATGAAAACCTGCTCCAGAGCACCCCAAACTGTGGTGAAGGCCAACACAATGCAGGAGTGGCTTCGGGACAAGTCTCTGAATGTCCTTGAGTGGCCCATTCAAAGCCCGGATTTGAACCCGATCGAACATCTCTGGAGAGAACTGAAAATAGCTGTGCAGTGACTCTCCTCATCCAACCTGACGGCGCTTGGGAGGATCTGCAGAGAAAAATGGGAGAAAATCCCCAAATACAGATGTGCCAAGTTTATAGCGTCATAACCCACGACTCAAGGCTGTAATCGCTGCCAAAGGTGCTTCAACAAAGTACTAAGTAAAGGGTCTGAATACTTATGTAAATGTGTTATTGAAAATATATATATTATATATACATTTGCAAACATTTCTAAAAACCAAAAGGCAGTTTTTGCTTTGTCATTATGGGGTATTTTGTGAAGATTCATGAGTGAGAAAACATCCATTTGAATCAATTTTAGAATAAGGCTGTAATGGTAACAAAATGTGGAAAAAGTCAATGGGTGTGAATACTTTCCGAATGCGCTGTATCCTTTAAGCCATAAGATTGTATCAATGGAGTTGTCATGAAACCTTGTTGGACTGGTTTTTACTGCTCCTGTTCAAGTGTAGCATCTGAGTTGTGTTTATAAGGCACCAAAGGAAGTACAACAGACTGAAACAGGGAGGGACTGTCAGGATTTGTCCATTTTAAATATTTTCCATTGCGTACCCAAATGATGGTACTGTGTGGTCAACTTGCTACTTGTATGCAGGCATGCTGATCAGTCCTCTTTTCTCTTGTGTCATCAAGGTCCATGGACAGAACAGAAGACATGGCGGTATGTACTTCCTATGAACTGCCAAGCCATTCTGGGGGGGGACGGGACAGTTACCTCGAAAGTCTAATTCAGTTACATTTCAGTCCATCCTAAAATGTGTCAAACAAGTGCAAGGGCAGCACTTTTGAGTTGAAATAACCGAATGTAGCAGGTGTCAAATAAATGCATGAGCAGGGTCTCCACATCTGGTTTTCAGGGGAAAAGGAAGCTCTGTTGAAGATACTGTATCCCTGAAAACTGTCTGTGACACTGCTGACAGTGGAGTTGAAATGAACATTACAGATTGTGCCTTTTAATGCTCTGCACTCATTGGTTGTTGATGTTTTTAAATCTCAATGCACCTTCCTCTGTTTCCATGTCCATGTTCAGCTCATGCAGTACAGAGATCACCTCAATGTCAGAGACGAGAACAAGAGGAGGGACTTTCTGAAGAACTGCCTCAGGTAAAGATCCACTCCACATTACCTCACGTCTCGGGTGGTGTTCATTAGGCACAAAACGGAAGAAATCGTACAGACACAGGAAGGCACTACATGAACGCGTCCAAAAAGAAGTGCTGATTTCCGTTTTCTGTTGCAAAAAACCCTAAGGAACAGAACCAAGGTAAATAATCCAACGTTTTCTCTCGTGAACAGCATCTTTTTCTTTTCCCATTTTCCTGCCACATTTTGATATTGTTGACTGAGGTGTTTTTAAATCCTACAAGGTCGTACAAACCTTTTCCTGAAGTAAGGTCATTGAACACATTAGAATGTTACCTACTCCTGGAGTCAGAGATACTACACAGCAGTATTAGCTTTGGAGAACAGCGTTACTAACGAGCACCATGGACTTTGTTGCAGTCTCCCTTTCTCACCAGACGATGCCACTCACGTTCAAGACCACTACACACTCCTGGAAAGGCAGATTATCATCGAGGTGAGAAACCGCTGCTATTTTTGAAACATACTCGATTGAAGAACACCAATGTCTGAATCTCACTCATGGTACAATAGTAACATTTTTTTTTGTGCTTTAAATAAAATCTTGTTTGAAATCTGTTAAAAAGCATGGCGCACTAACATGGTCTCCATAAGGTTTCAATGTGTAATTTGGGAGAACAGTTTTGCCACAGATACCTACGCTATGACATATTTTGTCATAAGCTCGATCATTGCATAATATGTCAAATTCCATGTCATGTTTGACATGTTTATGTAGGCTTTAAAACCAAACATTCCAAACCTTCCCTTCTCTGTTTCTTCAGGCTGACCCTATGTCATATCAAGCCGTAAGTCATGCTTATGACAGCCTTATGTAGGTTTTAAAACCATAAAATTCCATCCCCCGTTCAGGCGAACGACAAACAGGTGGAGAGTAGCGGCCAGGCGGACATCTTTAAGAAATACCCGCGGAAAGCCTCCATCCTCAACATGCCCATCATCACTACTCTCTACTACTCCTGCTTCTACCATTATGGGGAGTCTGATGTGAGTTCTGGAACTGATGTGGCCTTCAAACCTGGTCCTGGAGAACCACAGGGTGCGCAGGCTTTTGTTCCAGTACGAGGAAGTGCTCCAGATTTGGCATGATGATAAGTTGATCAGGTGAATGTGGTGTTAGTCCTGTTAGGGCTGGACTGGAGCCAGAGCCGGCACACCCTGTCGCTCTCAGGTTTGATGACCACTTTGCTACAGAGGTTTTTTCTAACTGTAATTCACTATTGCAACCACAAGATGGAGACAGAGATTGTCAGTTACCTGGCTGTAGTAGGGAACCTAGTGTTAATCAGTGTGATGTAAAAATGCATTCATCTGTGCATTAATCTATCAATCTTTTATAAATACTGCCATTATATCCAAACATTTAATAATTAGTCTTGTTGTTAATTGAAATAACATTATGGTTGTAGTGGATTATGGTCTGTTTGTGCGTGTTTGCCTGTGTGTGTGTGTGTGTGTGTGTGTGTGTGTGTGTGTGTGTCTGTGTCTGTATCTGTAACTGTGTGCACAACATCAACTAACTAGCCCAGTCTCTCCCACAGGGCACGTTCAGCAGTCCCGCCAACATACGGAAGACCTTCAGGGTAAGAGAGAGAGAGAGAAGCTCGGACTACACATGAGTATTTGTTTGTCCATTTTGTTTTTGAATTAACTGGGCCTGGTCTTTATTACTAGGTAAATGTGTCTGGCTTGAGTCACTGTTGTGAATCTTTTTGTTCAACAATATTCTGGCTCCGTTTGCAATGAGACCATATGTATATTTTCGTTATTCATGCCAATCCATTTGTCCAACTATTTTAAGACCTTCCTTGAGCTGAAGTTGTCAGAAAGACATCGATTTGCCTTCAACCCTATTTCCCAACAGAGTGAAGGAAAAATGTGTGTTTCCAGGTTAAACAACATTCAATGATTGTAATAACTCCCAAGTTTTTATCATCATCCAGATTTCAGATAAACAGTTTCTCCTCACATGTCTGGGTGCGAGGGCAAAGCTGAAAGCCTGGTTCGATGTGGATGCTCTGTTCACCACCAAGAACTGGCTGGGCTACACCAAGAAGAGGTCTCCCATTGGCTTTCATAGAATAGTGGACATCCTTCAGAAAAACAACGCACCAGTACAGGTCGGTAGGACAACTCCAGCTGCATTTCCCCAGTCTGAACACCAGGTGGTACTGTGTTTTTAAAATCACCTGAAATAAGTGCTGGTCTCTTCCCATTGTTTTCAGTATTCTGCAGATGTATTGGGTGTGGCACATTACATGCAATGCAGTTGAATTGGACAATTCAAAATTCCATAAGCATAATAGCTCAAATTAAACCATAAAATGGCACTAAATAGAATTTTATTTAATAGTTAGATGCTGTGTGTTTTCATTTTTAGGGATTACACTGACTGTTATGCCACATCATGCAGATGTGTTGCCACATTTATTTTAGTCTCATCCCTCTCTTTCTGTCCCTCTTCTCCTTTCTACTCCTAGGTGTTGCAGGATTACGTCAACCTGGTTGAAGACGTGGAGCAGAAGATCAGTTTGGCGCAGAAGTATAAGTGTCACGACGTCATCATCAATGTGAGACATCTGACAGACACACATGTTATAGCTGAATGTAGGAGTCACCCCTAACCACAGATCTTGGATCAGATTATGCAATCCCAAATCCTCACCTTAACCCTTAGAGGCATAGAAAAATGGTCTGACCCTGGATCAGTGGTTAGAGGTAACTTCTACCAACTCCCATGTTTTAAAGCACTATAATGAGTTGATTATCTATTTAATTTTTATTTCAACCATTTTTTTAACCAGGCAAGTCAAATTCTTATGTAGAACTACATCCTATGTCTCTAGCACTACTGTTACAGTATTTTGACATAACTTACATTGGTAACAGTATTGCAGTTTAATACTATGCCTACAATGCCTAGTGCGCAAGAACTTGAACAATTGTGGCAAATGATATCATTGACAGTATAGATAACATTTAATCTCTTATCCTGGCATCACATGCAATTTATCATTATGTGGCATGACGATTGATTGGCGGTTCTTTTGCCCAATCAGACGTACAGGGACCTGAAGGACCGGCAGCAGTTGATTGTGTACCGGGGGAAGGTGGAGAGAGGCTCATCCGAGTACAGGAAGATCGAGGAAATCCTCAGCAACTCGGTAAGGCTCTGGGGTGAAGTTTCCCCTAGGTACAGATCTAGGATCTGCTTCCCCTCCTCCAATCTTAACCTTAACCACTAGTGTGGGAAATGCACCCTACACTATAAGATAGGGGTCATCACCACAAGTCGGCTTCAGTGTGTGCAGGCTTTTGCTCCAGCCCATCACTAACACACTTGAGTTTACAAATCGGTTACTCAAAAAAACTCAATGAGGTCAATCAGTGGTATAAGTATCCGAGTTGAAAGAGAAAGCCATACACCCTTTAGGTCTCCAGGGGTCAATGACCAATGAGTTAACCTGTACACTGGAGGACAGACGTGTGCCGGCTTTTGTTCCAGCCCTGCACTAACACCCCCGATTTGGCTACTTAAAGTCTTGATTAGCAGTTCGTATCAGGTGGTATAGGGCGAAGCTGGAAAGTACAGCCTTTCCGTATAGTGACCCTCCCAGGTGCAGAAGTGAATGACACTTATAGGCGTTTTTACGACACAAATACAACACAATTTGGCCCTAAGGAGACAGAAAATCAACAATTAAAGTTGCTTTGATTGTAAAGCGCGAGGACATTAAGCAAAATGACGCCTTTCAACACCCAACAGTACAAGACTCCTTTGCATCAAAGGGTAAAGAAGAGAACAATATTGTGCAGTAGATTGCCTAAGTATGTGCAACAGACTGCGTTTCCCATGTGAATTGGGTCATTTTCATTGTGGCGCACAACGGAAACGTTTTTTAAACATTTTGCAATACAAAAATGTCCAGGTAGCCCCTCCCTGTTTCAGTCTGTTTTTCTTAAATTTGGTGCCTAATGAAAACAAACCTGTCTGAAAGTGTCATGTTTCATCTAGCAAGACGGGAAGTCTTGCTTGTGTAAGGAAGTGGTGAGGATCAGATAAGGTGAACATTTAGTCTCTCGCCTGTTCCTCTTGTAATGATAAATATGACAATCATAAGAGGGTGGCTCATAATAAGACATTGTGATGATGTCTCTACTTCAACGGAAGTGGCTGGTCATTGTCAGTTTTAAGTGGAAGGCTAAAATTGACAGCCCTATTTTCTTATGGGGCATGCACTGTTGTGTTAACACAATCTGTTTTCTCAGTCTGGTTGTGTTTTTATGGAAAGACAGTAGTTCCTCTTCAACCTTGGTTCCTTTCTGTGTTGGTACTCATGGCCAGACAATGTATTTAACCTTCAAAAACACTTCCACTTCTCTTTTGTGCATCTCAACGGAACTATACTTGTGCATTGTAAAATCAGAGTTACATAATCAGATTAGTCAAGTTGAAGGGACATTTTCACACACCCATATTCTCCAGCCTATTCTAAACTGCATTATAGTCAAGACCAAACTTTAGACAGGCAGCCCAATTCTGATCTGTTTCCACTAATTGGTATTTTGATCAATCACATCAGATCTTTTTGCAGAGGGTGTGTGTGTGTGTGTGTGTGTGTGTGTGTGTGTGTGTGTGTGTGTGACGTAGTAATAAAGTAACTATCTTCAAAGTGTTTTCATTTCTAAATGATAAAACCGATATGTATGAAATTACCCTCAAATGAAAAGTGACATTCTGTCGCCTCATATAAAAATTTGATCTCAAATCCAAAATGTTGGAGTATAGAGCCAAATTAAAAGTTTAAGCTTCACTGTCCAAATAAATACGTAGGGGAGTGTATATATTTCAAAAATAAGTTTGAGTCAGAGTGACTTCCGGCGATGCAACTGAGGACTAGTTTGTCGCTCAGATGCACTCTGTGTGAACTTTTTGCATTTATTTGTCAAATTATCCTATAAAACTGTGTTAACCCACTTCGAAAAGTGAACTAAACCCTTGGTCTGAGTAAACCGGTCTGAGCTTGGCAGGCAAACTTCGAAGACAAAAGAAGTTAGAGTCACAGTATTTAGTCCCAGCTCTAGTCCAGAACAATTCATCCAAGGGTAATCAACTTTGAGGAAATCACATTTTTAGTTCTCCATGAAATAATTAGATCTGCCTCTGGATTTATTCAATCAGAATCTGTGGAACAATTAGATAGTTGTTTTATATCAAATCATAATTCAACATGGTTAAAGTCAGAGTTGAATCATCACTAACAGGACTTTGGCTCTTTTCTTGCAGCAACTCCGATGGAAAAACTGACATCCGTTTCTAGAAGACTGACTACACTGCTTCAAATGGACATTTGTTTCAGATGAGACATGATGTGTGGGACAAATTATTTGAAAGTAATGGATCTTGGAGCGAAGATGCAGTTGACGGTTTGACTGCAAGACGAAGTTCACCTTCCATACTATGTTAGCTCTGGTCCATGGCATTAGTTTGCTTTCCTCCACTAACCGTTAGTAGAGGAACACACACTAATGCCCTGGACAAGAGCTAGCTTTAAGTGTGACAGCAGAGGAGAGAGCAAGTGGCCATACGAATGAATGAGCCAAAACCTTCAATTTTCATGACTTTTTTTGTTTTTGTTTGCAGTCTTGTGTAATGCTTGCTAGACGTGCGTATCCATCTTTTCACCCACCCTGTTAGCTGTGCTCTTTACGCCAGCCGAAGGTGCAACAGCGGTAGTAAAAGTCTGAACAACAGTATATAGACATGTATCCCTCTGACCCCCTGATCTAATTTATGTTTTTATAAACATGAAAATAAAACTTTAATAAGAACGGCTGAAGCACGTTCTTGACTTGCAACTGTGGTGGTACCTACAATTTAGAGCTCATTTACCTTTTTGGTGTACCATTTGTTTTTTTGTTTTTTTTATCTAATTTGTTATTTTTCTTCAAAATGAGATATTTTAACAGATGGTTACCAAATGATTTACAAAATGGTGAGTTGCAATCAGATTGTTGCAGTCAACATCAAATTCATCATCTCCAGCTCGACTGCTACAGTATGTCAACATGTGTGAAAATGACAAGTTCCTAATATTGTAGTAAAAAAGCTAGAAGATAAGGGACAACTGGAAATGTACTGGGGTGGGGGGCTTGTCAAAATTCTTTTGAGAGAGTAGTGTTTTTTTTTTTTTTTTTTACTGCTTTACATTCAGCCTTTTGCAGGTTTTACTATATCATTTATTCCATCCTAGCCACATTTCCTCAGCTGCTTGCATGTGCACCCCTATATCAAGGTGTTTTGGTACTTCCCTTATGCACTACGCTTTGCCGCACGCTAACATGCTGACCAGACCAAACACGGCACGTGCGCGAGCGTTGCAAAATAAAATTAGAAACGCATGTTATTCAATTATTGCACTCACACTGCTCGCGCGCGCCAACGAGCGTCTGCGTTGCCAAAGGCTAAATTGTCATTCCTATTTCTGACGCAGATCGTGCTGCAACTCCTGCCTCTCCCATCTCTTCATTGGTTTATAGAAGCAGGTACCCACGTGCCATCTCCTCATTGGTTATATCCACGTGGGTGATTGAAAGACGAACTGTTTTGCCGGTCGTCGTGGTACTACTATGAAATTTTAGATGCCGTTCAAAGATGAAAAAGCCTGGAAGGAGGAGAGATGACTAGAAATTATTCGGTTGACCTTTTCATGTGTGGTTTAATTGTCGGAGTAGAGGACCTTGTGCATTTCAGGTAAAACAACAACTCAATGTTTATATCAGGACAACAGCAAGCTAGCTAAATAGGACAAATTAGCTAGCATGTGCAAGCTAGCTAGCTAAATTGTCATACATGTTTAATGCTTTTCGACCTGTCCCCAAATTAATGTAATTGGTTCAGAGTTTGTTTTGATATTTTAACCTGCGTGTCGTGATCGCGTTTGGTGTGGGGGTACAAAATAAACGTATGCACGATGGGGCATGCGCGCAGCCAGTTAGGGTTCCGTGTAACTATACCACAGGTCAATATAGTCTACCTGTCTGTCTATCCTGACCTCTATCCACCATTTATAGTGATAGGTGGATAATTTGTCTGCAATAGGCTAACTAGCAATCAGCTGCACCAATTTTCCATATAAGCGAAGAGGCCAGGTGCATCATTGTGCATGAAAGAACAGTGAAGACATGAGACACACAGCTCAAAAGCTCCCCCATTGATCTTGTTCAGGGACAATATAATTATCCTACCTAGGCCTACAACACCAGCATGCAATCAATAATGAATTGACGGTGATAGGCCTGATCACCGGCGATGATGAGTCTACAGGGAGGAGGTCAGTGACCTGGCAGTGTGGTGCCGAGACAGCAACCTCCCTCAATGTCAGTGAGACCAAGGAGCTTATTGTGGACTACAGGAAATGGGAAGGGGGGGGTGAGTATGCCCCTATCCACATCAACGGGGCTACATTGGAGCGGGTCGAGAGCTTCCTTGGTGTCCAAATCACTAAGGACTTAAAATGGTCCACTCACGGCCACAGTCTTGAAGAAGGCATGAAGGTGCCTCTTCCCCCACGGGAAGTTGGAAAGGTTTGGCATGGTCCTTCAAATCCTCAAAAAGTTATAAAGCTACACCATTAAGAGCATCTTGACTGGCTGCATCACTGCTTGGTATGGCAACAGCACCGCCCTCGAACACATGGCGCTACAGAGTGTGGTATGGACAGCCCAGTACCATCCAGGACCTCTATATATCATCCCGCAAAACACCAGTCTCAACATCAACAGTGAAGAGGTGACTCCAGGATGCTGGCCTTCTAGGCATTGTTCCTGTCTAGTGCCTGTATTCTTTTGCCCATCTTAATCTTTCCTTTTTATTGGCCAGTCTGAGATATGGCTTTTTCTTTGCAACTCTGCCTAGAAGGCCAGCATCCCAGAGTCGCCTCTTCACTGTTGACGTTGAGACTGGTGTTTTTGCGGGTACTATTTAATGAAGCTGCCAGATAAGGACTTGTGAGGCGTCTGTTTCTCAAACTAGACACTAATGTACTTGTCCTCTTGCTCAGTTTTGCACCGCGGCCTCCCACTCCCCTTTCTATTCTGGTTAGGGCCAGTTTGCTCTGTACTGTGAAGGGAGTAGTACACAGCGTTGTACAAGATCTTCAGTTTCTTGGTAACTTCTCGCATGGAAAAAACATCAATTTCTCAGAACAAGAATAGAGTGACGAATTTCAGAAGAAAGTCATTCGTTTCTGGCAATTTTGAGCTTGTAATCGAACCCACAAATGCTGATGCTCCAGATACTCAACTAGTCTAAAGAAGGCCAGTTGTATTGCTTTTTTAATCAGGACAACAGGTTGCAGCTGTGCTAACATAATTGCAAATAGGTTTTCTAATGATCAATTAGCCTTTTAAAATGATAAACTTAGATTCGCTAACACAACGTGCCATTGAAACACAGGAGTGATCGTTGCTGATAATGGGCCTCTGTACGCCTATGTTGATATTCCATTAAAAAATCAGCTGTTTCCAGCTACGATAGTCATTTACAACATCAACAATGTATACACTGTATTTCTGATCAATTTAATGTTATTTTAATGGTTACATGTTTTGTTTTTTTTCTTTCAAAAACAAGGTCATTTCTGACCCCAAACTTTTGAACGGTAGTGTATGTGTTTTCCAGCAACAGACAATGGCAATAATGTCAAACGCCACACTGGAGTCTAACAAAACAGCACCCACAATCTTTTTATCATCAATTTCTCTCAGCCAATCATTATTCATTTGTGTAAGTGCTGTGCTTGTTGAATGTCCTTCCCTATAAGCGTGCTGAAAGTCTGTTGTCAATTTGTTTACTGTAAAAAAGCATTGTATCTGGTCAAACACAATTTTTTCCAAAAGTTAGTAAGAGGGTTGGTAACAGGCTGATTGGTCGCCTATTTGAGCCAGTAAAGGGGGCTTTACTGTTCTTAGATAACGGAATAACTTTTGCTTCCCGCCAGGCCTGGGGGCACACACTTTCCAGCATATATTTTATTGAATTATAAATAATGCATAAAAATTATGAGAATCTGATTTCTACCTAGCTGAGCATTGTCTGCAGCCGGCTCTGATTGCAATGTAGCCTAATGAAGCAGGCAGGGAGCGTTATCTTGTCCGTGGTGGTCGGCGAACCCTCAACCTTCTGGCCTGTAGCCCTGCTTGGCATCGACTGTGCCACAAAAGCATGCTGAAGTGGCAAAATCGATATCCATGTTTATAAACACAGTGTCGCTACAGTTATTGTTATTTGTGGTTGTAAACATTGATTTTGAGTCAATTCTATGAGTATGGGGGTGGAGCTTCTTTTTTTACCCCACACATACAGCTGAAGTTGGAAGTTTTCATACACCTTAACCAAATACATTTAAACTCAGTTTTTCACAATTTCTGACATTTAATCCTCGTAAAAATTCCCTGTCTTAGGTCAGTTAGGATCACCACTTTATTTTAAGAATGTGAAATGTCAGAATAATAGTAGAGAGAATGATTCATTACAGCTTTTAGTTCTTTCATCACATTCCCAGTGGGTCAGAAGTTTACATACACTCAATTAGTATTTGGTAGCATTGCCGTTAAATTGTTTAACTTGGGTCAAAAGTTTTGGGTAGCCTTCCACAAGCTTCCCACAATAAGTTGGGTGAATTTTGGCCCATTCCTCCTGACAGAGCTGGTGTAATTGAGTCAGGTTTGTAGGCCTCCGCTCGCACACGCATTTTCAGTTCTGCCCACAAATGTTCTATAGGATTGAGGTCAGGGCATTGTGATGGCCATTCCAATAACTTGACTTTGTTGTCCTTAAACCATTTTGCCACAACTTTGGAAGTATGCTTGGGGACATTGTCCATTTGGAAGACCCATTTGCGACCAAACTTTAACTTCTTGACTGATGTCTTGAGATGTTGCTTCAATAAATCCACATAATTTTCCTGCCTCATGATGCCATCTATTTTGTGAAGTGCACCAGTCCCTCCTGCAGCAAAGCACCCCCACAACATGATGCTGCCACCCCCGTGCTTCACGGTTGGGATGCTGTTCTTTGGCTTGCAAGCCTCCGCCTTGTCCCTCGAAACATAACGATTGTCATTACGATTGCCATACAGTTCTATTTTTGTTTCATCAGCTCAGAGGACATTTCTCCAGAAAGTATTTGTCCCCATGTACAGTTGCAAACCATAGTCTGGCTTTCTTATGATGGTTTTGGAGCAGTGGCTTCTTCCTTGCTGAGTGGCCTTTCAGGTTATGTCGATATAAGACTTGTTTTTACTGTGGATATAAATACTTTCGTACATGTTTCCTCCTGACTTGTGGAGGTCTACAATTTTTTACTGAGGTCTTGGCTGAATCCTTTTGATTTTCCCATGATGTCAAGCAAAGAGGCATTTAGTTTGAAGGTAGGTCTTGAAATACATTCACAGGTACACTTCCAATTGACTCAAATGATGTCAATTAGCCTATCAGACGCCTCTAAATCCATGACATAATTTTCTGGAATTTCCAAGCTGTTTAAAGGCACAGTCAACTTAGTGTATGTAAACTTCTGACTCACTGGAATGGTGATACAGTGAATTTTAAGTGCAATTATCTATCTAAACAATTGTTGGAGAAAATTACTTGTGTCATGCACAAAGTAGATGTCCTAACCGACTTGCCAAAACAAAACTTTGTTAACAATACATTTGTGGAGTGGTTGAAAAAAGATTTTTAATGACTCCAACCTAAGTGTATGTGAACTTCTGACTTCAACTGTACAAGATCCCTCAGTCGAGAAGTGAATTTCAAACACAGATTCAACCACAAAGACCAGGGAGGTTACCCAATGCCTCGCAAAGAAGGGCACCTATTGGTAGATGGGTAAAATTTAAAAAAGCAGACATTGAATATCCCTTTGAGCATGGTGAAGTTATTAATTACACTTTGGAATGTGTATCAATACACCCAGTCACTACAAAGATAAAGTTGTCTTTCCTAACTCAGTTGCTGGAGAGGAAGGAAACAACTCAGGGATTTCACCATGAGGCCAATGGTGACTTTAAAACAGTTACAGAGTTTAATAGCTGTGATAGGAGAATACTGAGGTTGGATCAATAACATTGTAGTCACCCCACAATACTAACCTAATTAGCAGAGTGAAAAGAAGGGAGCCTGTACAGGATAAAAAAATATTCTACTGTCCATATTTTCAAGCATATGGTGGCTGCATCATGTTATGGATATGCTTGTAATCGTTAAGCACTGTTTTTTTTAGGATAAAAACATAACTGAAAGGAGCTAAGCACAAGCAAAATAATAACAATAACCTAAAACCCAAGGCCAAATCTACATTGGAGGTTCCTACCAAGAAGACAATGAATGGCTGATTTAAAAAAATAAATAATTTAAACTTAAATCTGCTTGAAAATATATGGCAAGATTTAAATGGTTGTCTAGCAATGATCAACAACCAACTTTGACAGAGCTTGAATCATTTGAGAAGAATAATGGGTAAATATTGTACAATCCAGATGTGCAAAGCTCTAGGAGGCTTACCCAGAAAGACTCACAGCTGTAATATCTGCCATAGGTGATTCTAATATGTATTGACTCAGGGGTGTTAATACATATGTAAATGAAATATCTGCATTTCAAAACTGTCTAAAAACATGTTTTCACTTTTGAATTATAGGATATTGTGTGCAGATGGGTGAGAGAGAATTTAAAAAAAAAAAATTTTTGAATTTGGGCCATAGCATAACAAAATGTGGAATAAGTTTAAGGGTATGAATCTGGTGCCCGACGACACTGTCAATGACATGGCATTGGTTGATGATGCAACACAGGGGAACACAACCACTGATGACATCTAGTGTGCATCATGTGATTTTTAAACAAAAAAGCTAGTTTTAAACAAATCACATGATGCACACCAGATGATGTCATCAGAATTTTTTCTTCTTCCCTATAATGCCAGAGACGTGGTTTTGTTTATCTGATACTGTAGCTCAGGGTTTCCCAAACTCGGTCCACAGCTGATTCAAATGTAAATGTTTTAAATATTAACCTTTTATTTAACTAGGCAAGTCAGTTAAGTTCTTATTTACAATGACAGCCTACCGGGGAACAGTGGGTTAACTGCCTTGTTCAGTGGCAGAACAAAAGATTTTTACCTTGTCAGCTCGGGGATTCAACCCTTTCGGTTCCTGGCCCAATGCTCTAACCATTAGGATACCTGCCGCCCCATAATGAAAGCTTGATGATGAGTTGATTATTTGACTCATCTGTGTAGTGCTAGGGCAAAAAACTAAACGTGCACCCAGGGGGGGCCACAGCGCCGAGTTTGTGACACTGCTGTAGGTCACCAGAAAATTCTGAAGTAACAACAGGTTTGAAACCACTGATGTACAGCCCTGTCAAGAACCCTTAGGCTCATCGCTTCCCCCTAGGCAATTGTGTTCAACTGAAAGAATTTGATAGGTATAGATAGGCAATTGCAATTTAGTACTAGCTCCATATTTTCCCCAAATTAGTTAGAATTTTGTCATAGTTCCTCACATCTATCCAGTTCTCAGATCTTCAAAATTTCCCAGGGAAGTTCCACACCCACAGTTTTGGGTCAACAAGGGCAAAAGGAAGCTGGGTCGTGTTCAGTAGGGCCTGCAACAAAACCTTTTTCACACGTTTTGAAACGTAAAAAGTAAATAAGTGTTTGAAGCCCACTCTGAGACTCCTGACATCCTGTCCCTGGGTCGTATTTATTAGTGATCACCGTAGCAAACATTTTGCAATGAAAATGAGCTTATTTTTGGACACGTTTAGGCAGTCCCTTCCCATTTTGGTCAGTTAATATCTAGTGAATACAACTCAGGTCTCCCCTGTCCAGAGGGAAGATGAGAGAGAAGAAAGCTATGGTTCTGAAATATGACTACTTCACCCCTGAAACTATCACCTCACCTGAAGTCCCCCTTTTTTAGGGGGATTTGGATTCTGATATCCTCATGATTATATTGATATTTTTTTTATTTAACCTTTATCTAACTAGGCAAGTCAGTTAAGAACAAATTCCTATTTACAATGACGGCCTACCAAAAGGCAAAAGGCCTTCTGTGGGGAAGGGGGCCTGGGTTGAAAAGATTATAATAAGTACAATATAAATATTGGACGTGAGATACAACACTACATAAAGAGAGACCTAAGACAACAACATAGTAAGGCAGCAACACATGACAACACAGCATGGTAGCAACACAACATGACAACAACATGGCAGCAACACAACATGGTAGCAACACAAAACAAACATTATTGGGCACAGACTACAGCACAAAGGGCAAGAAGGTAGGGACAACTATACATCACACAAAGCAGCCATAACTGTCAGTAAAAGTGTCAATGATTGAGTCTTTGAATGAAGAGATTGAGATAAAACTGTCCAGTTTGAGTGTTTGTTGCAGCTCGTTCTAGTCGCTAGCTGCAGCGAACTGAAAAGACAAGCGACACAGGGATGTGTGTGCTTTGGGGACCTTTAACAGAATGTGACTGGCAGAACGGGTGTTGTATGTGGAAGATGAGGGCTGCAGTAGATATCTCAGATAGGGGGGAGTGAGGCCTAAGAGGGTTTTATAAATAAGCATCAACCAGTGGGTCTTGTGACGGGTATGCAGAGATGACCAGTTCACAGAGGAGGATAGAGTGCAGTGATGTGTTAAGGAGCATTGGTAGCACATCTGATGGCTGAATGGTAAAGAATATCTAGCCGCTCGAGAGCACCCTTACCTGCCGATCTATAAATTACGTCTCGGTAATCTAGTATGGGTAGGATGGTCATCTGAATCAGGATTAGTTTGCCAGCTGGTGTGAAAGAGGAGCGATTACGATAGATAAAACCAAGTCTAGATTTAACTTTAGCTTGCAGCTTTGATATGTGCTGAGAGAAGGGCAGTGCACCGTCTAGCCATACTCCCAAGTACTTGTATGAGGTGACTACCTCAAGCTCTAAACCCTCAAAGGTAGCAATAACACCTGTGGGAAGAAGGGCATTCTTCTTACCAAACCACATTACCTTTGTTTTGGAGGGGTTCCGAACAAGGTTAAGGATAGAGAAAGCTTGTTGAACACTAAGAAATCTTTGTTGTAGAGCATTTAACACAAAATCTGGGGAGGGGCCAGCTGAGTATTAGACTGTATAATCTGCATATAAAATGGATGGATGAGAGAGCTTCCAACTGCCTGAGCTATGTTGTTGATGTAAATTGAGAAGAGTGACAGGCCTAGGATCAAGCCTTAGGGTGCTCCGTTGGTGACAGGCAGTGACTGAGACATCAGATATTCTGCCCTCTTTGAGAGAGGTAGTTTGGAAACCAGGCCAAAGGCCAAAGACCCCTCAGAGACACCAATATCCCTTAGCCGGCCCACAAGAATGGAATGGTCTACCGTATCAAAAGCTTTGGCCAAGTCAATAAAAATAGCAGCACAATGATGCTTAGAATCGAGGGCAATGGTGACATCAGTGAGGACCTTAAAGGTTGCAGTGACACATCCATAACCTGAGCAGAAACCAGATTGCATATCCGAGAGAATAATATAGACATCAAGAAAGCCAGTCAGTTGATTATTGACTAGTTTTTCCAACACTTTTGATAAACAGGATGATAAAGGATGAACTGTGGCTGCCTTCCAAGCAATGGGAACCTCCCCAGAAAGGAGAGACAGGTTAAAAAGGTTGAAGATAGGCTTGGCGATGATAGGGGCAGCAACCTTAAAGAAGAAAGGGTCTTAACCATCTGACCCAGATGTTTTTGGGGGGTCAAGTTTAAAGAGCTCCTTTAGCACCTCGGACTCAGTGACTGGCTGCAGGGAGAAACTTTGTATCGGGGCAGGGGAAAATGAGGGAGAAGCATCAGGGATAGTCACATTAGAAGGGGTGGGAGATGAGGAAATGTTGGACGGGCAAGGAGGCATTGCTGAGTCTAATAAGAATCCTGACTTAATGAGCTGGTGATTAAAGAGCTCAGCCATGTGCTTCTTGTCAGTAACAACCACATCATCAACATTAAGGGACAATGGCAGCTGTGAGGAGGAGGGTTTATTCTCCAGGTCTTTAACCGTTTTCCAGAACTTCTTGGGATTAGACCCACAGAGAGAGAACTGCTCCTTAAAGTAACTAACTTTGGCCTTCCGGATAGCCTGAGTGCACTTATTTCTCATTTGCCTGAACGATAGCCAGCTTTGAAAGGTCTACCTTGCCGAAAAAGTTTATGACCAGGAAGGTTAACGTCAGTATACAAAACACTCTTCCTTAACCACATCTCAGTAATGACCAACACAGAAGACTTTATTTCACCTTTTATTCTTTCAGTTTCTCGAGAGTTTAGGTTTTGAAAACATGGCTCAGGGTGGTCTTGTTTTTGGCCACGTTTTGTGCCATTTTAGGTGGCTTTTGGCTCAGGAGTGGAGTAAATTTAGAAAATCCTTAGCAGCTTTCCCACTAATCATTGCTATAGCATAAAGGCTATGGAATTACTCAATGTCATTGCCTTGGCTAAATGTTAGCATTGTTGCCAATTATGACTGTGCTGGCTTACTCATTGTATTCCCTTCTGTATTTACACAGAAGACTTAGTAAATGAATCATCAACAGATAAAAAAAATGTTAAGTATTTTTGCATATATATATATATATATATATATATATATATATATATATATATATATATATATATATATATATATATATATATATATATACAAAAAACAATATCGTGCTCATGTGTGTCTTTCAAGAAGTCAGTGCAATATATTTTTTAAGGTGGTAAGAGTACACTGTAGCAATACATCAATGATTTGTCACTTGTGGTATTACTATATTCAAACCACGTGACATTTCAGAGCGGGATCTTCCCCAGCGCACGTACTACTATAGTAGCCGTGGTTTAAACAGCACTTTAACAGTATGCTTATGAATGTAGAATGAATGACAAAGGTGGAAGAAGCATGCTCTCTTTCAGGCAGTAATGAATGAAGACTGTTTACGGATTTCGAGAGATGTTACCGCAAAACGGTGAGTTTCTCTGACAAATGCTGAAATGTGTGATTGAGATAATTGTAACTTTTAAGAAATTATTGATTTAGCTAGCATTTTGCTCTGGTCAAGGTCCTTAGTGCGCCTTCCTACGTAGTGAAAGGATACGCACTAACCGCCCTGATCCAGAGCTATCATGCAGCGTGAACTTCTGGATATTTACGTTCTGACTGATATTATTATTTGCAACTTAGCTTTCAGTTCAGTTTTATGGTATATCGTGCAGTGATTGGAAGTGTCGTTTTACATTTTGGTGATCGACTAATGAGAAAAACTCTAAAAATGTTGTTATTTTTTTATTTATTTTTGTCTTCGAGGATCATGCGGGGAAATGTAGGTACATTTATAGGTCACCTCAGTTACTGGTAGTTTGCTGTTATTGTAGCCTACATTTGCGTAAGGACATGAAATAAAATTGTGAGTTTATTGTTGGTTATTTGTTATTTATACTTTATTATAATAATATTTCAAAGCAACTGTGATGAATCATTCCAGACGGCTATGCATTATTAAGTGTTCAATAAGCAAAGCATAGCTGTTCACCTTGTTCGACTCGGTGGGTAGTTAAATGTTGTATACATTTTTTTTTTGTAAACAAAGAGATGATCAATATTTAATGAATAGTTTAAATGGTAAAAATTGTAAAATATTTTAAATCAGTCAGGTTGTTGTAGGAACCTAGTGCATGTTGTTCATGTCAATTCATGTGATTAAATCTGTCGCATGAGCGCTCACGCACACTCAGACGGCTATATCTCAACCTTATTCTCGGAATATTATGTGTGTCATCAGGTAGGCTACGCTAGCCTAGACATAATAATAAGATAGTGTAGCACAACACGACCCACTTAGGTCTCCCATACAAACTGTCAAGTGAGTTGAAAGAGGCGCCTCCTCAAAAATCCCCTGAGCACCGAGATTAACGGGGGTGAAATGAATGTGCGCTACCGTCACTAATGGCAGGCGACACGTAGGGCAAATGTTTCATTTTCTCATAAAGTCATCGTGCTCATCCTTAACATAAGTGTGTGTCAGGAAAGAGGGCATGTGACACAATGAAGACAAAGCCTTACAAGCAGGCGGAGGAGCCAGCCCCTCTTTCAATATCGATCAAAAGTGTCTAGTCGGGTGGTAGATTCCCTTTCAGCACACAAACTCAGTTTCAGAGAAAATGGTCCAATATATATATGTAGTCTATGCACTTACTGAACCAGTGTGCTGGTCTATGGTTCTGTAGAAGCTGCAGCTTCTGGGCTATGATTTATACATTCTGAATTGTAAATGCCATGCTAAATGCGTAGGTTACTTGTATTCCTATGCGTTAATGATTCAAATTTGCATTTGTTTTATATAGCCTATCTCCTAGTCTCGTTTGTCAGGCAGCAGTTCCCTTATGCCTATTTTCCCAACCTGGTTTCATAGACTAGACGAACATAGTAGACGTAATATGGTAAATGTAAATCTGAGATACTCAAATTAGGGAGTTTCAAGTTCCAATCTCATTGACTGACAATTTTAGCATTTTAGCTAATAAGCAACTTTTCAACGGCTTACTGTTTTTGGGCTACTTTGCAACTACTTAGCATGTTAGCTAACCCTTCTCCTAACCCTAATTTGTTACACTATATTACAGCATTTAATTTGTAACATATCATACCATATCGGTGATGGACATCCAAAAAGTAATACATACCATACGAAACATAACATATCATATTAAATGGAGTGTCTTGGTTTATGTACAGAATAATACAGAATGCTCTGAGACCAGGTTGATTTTCCCAGTGCTCTAGTGATCCATTCATTCACCCCTAGCATCATAAATGTGACCGACCAGCTTGATTCGGTCTTATGTAGCAAAATGTGAAATTGTGTTTTTACATTGGATAAAAGTAGAGACTCAGAGCTAGAAAATGGTTTATCATACATTACAGTTAAGGAACAATGGGAAAGTAATTATGCTTTGAAAGTTGATGAAATTGTAACCCCACTTTTGAGAAAATGGCCCTTCAATATTTTTGGTGCACCTACTGGAGTGCTCTTCTTTGCCTACACACATTCAAATCAAAATCAAATCAAATTGTATTGGTCACATGCACCGAATACAACAGGTGTAGACCTTACAGTGTAATGCTTACTTACGAGCCCCTAACCAACAATGCAGTTTAAAAAAGTATGGATAAGAATAAGAAATAAAAGTAGCAAGTAATTAAAGAGCAGTAGTAAAATAACAATAGTGAGACTATATACATGGGGGGGTACCGGTACGGAGTCAATGTGTGGGGGAACTGGTTAGTTGAGGTAATATGTACATGAAGGTAGAGTTATTAAAGTGACTATGCATAGATAATAACAACAGAGTAGCAGTGGTGTAAAAGAAGGGGAGAGTGTGGGGGCCCAATGCAAATAGTCTGGGTAGCCATTTGATTAGGTGTTCAAGAGTCTTATGGCTTGGGGGTAGAAGCTGTTTTACAAGCCTCTTGGACCTAGACTTGGCGCTCCGGTACTGCTTGCCATGCGGTGACAGAGTGAACTTTGACAATTTTTAGGGCCTTTCTCTGACACCGCCTGGTATAGAGGTCCTGGATGCAGGAAGCTTGGCCCCAGTGATGTACTGAGCCATTCACACTACCCTCTGTAGTGCCTTGTGGTCGGAGGCCGAGCAGTTGGCATACCAGGCAGTGATGTAACCAGTCAGGATGCTCTCGATGGTGCAGCTGTAGAACCTTTTGAGGATCTGAGAACCAATGCCAAATATTTTCAGTCTCCTGAGGGGGAATAGATTTTGTTGTGCCCTTTTCACGACTGTCTTGGTGTGCTTGGACCATGTTAGTTTGTTGGTGATGTGGACTCCAAGGTACTTGAAGCTCTCAACCTGCTCCACGACAGCCCCGTCGATGAGAATGGGGGTGTGCTCGGTCCTCTTTTTCCTGTAGTCTACAATCATCTCCTTTGTTTTGATCACGTTGAGGGAGAGGTTGTTGTCTTGGCACCACACGACCAGGTCTCTGACATCCTCCCTAAAGGCTGCCTCGTCGTTGTCAATGATCAGGCCTACCACTGTTGTGTCATCGGCAAACTTAATGATGGTGTTGGAGTCGTGCCTGGCCATGCAGTCATGAGTGAACAGTGCAAGAGGGGACTGAGCACGCACCCCTGAGGGGCCCCAGTGTTGAGGATCAGCGCGGTGGATGTGTTGTTACCGACACTTACCACCTGGGGCCAGTCAGGAAGTCCAGGATCCAGTCGCAGAGGGAGGTGTTTAGTCCCAGGGTCCTTAGCTTATTGATGAGCTTTGAGGGCACTATTATGGTGTTGAACGCTGAGCTGTAGTCAATGAACAGCATTCTCACATAGGTGTTCCTTTTGTCCAGGTGGGAAAGGGCAGTGTGGAGTGCAATTGCATTATCTGTGGATCTGTTGGGGCGGTATGCAAATTGAGGTGGGTCTAGGGTTTCCAGGATAATGGTGTTTAGGTGAGCCATGACCAGCCTTTCAAAGCACTTCACGAGTACAGACATGAGTGCTACGGGTCGGTAGTCATTTAGGCAGGTTAACTTTGTGTTCTTGGGCACAGGCACTATGGTGGTCTGCTTGAAACATGTTGGTATTACAGACTCGGACAGGGAGAGGTTAAAATGTCAGTGAAGACACCTGCCAGTTGTTCAGCGCATGCTCGCAGTACTCGTCCTGGTAATCCGTCTGGCCCTGCGGCCTTGTGAATGTTGACCTGTTTAAAGGTCTTAGAGAGAGCGTGATCACACAGTCTTCCAGAACAGCTGGTGCTCTTATGCATGTTTCAGTGTTATTTGCATTGAAGCGAGCATAGAAGTAGTTTAGCTCGTCTGGTAGGCTCGTGTCACTGGGCAGCTCTCGGCAATGCTTCCCTTTGTAGTCTGTTATGGTTTGCAAGCCCTGCCACATCCGACGAGCGTCAGAGCCGGTGTAGTACGATTCGATAATGCAAGAATGGCGCCGACAGAGATGGTTGCCTCGCTTCACATTCTTAGGAAACTATGCAGTATTTTGTTTTTTAATGTATTATTTCTTACATTGCTACCCCAGGAAATCTTAAGTCTTATTACATACAGCCGGGAAGAACTATTGGATATAAGAGTAACGTCAACTTACCAACATTACGACCAGGAATACGACTTTCCCGAAGTGGATGCTGTTTGGACCACCACCCAGGACAATGGATCGGATCCCAGTAGGCGTCCCAAAACAACGATGCCGCAGAAGGGGCAGATGGAGCGGTCTTCTGGTCAGGCTCCGTAGACAGGCTCATCACTCACCGCTCCCGAGTATACTACTTGCCAATATCCAGTCTCTTGACAACAAGGTAGATGAAATTCGAGCAAGGGTTGCCTTCCTGAGAGACATCAGAAATTGTAACATTCTCTGTTTCACAGAAACATCGCTCACTCCGGATATGTTATCAGAGTCGGTACAGCCACCCGGTTTCTTCATGCATCGCGCAGACAGAAACAAACATCTCTCTGCTAAGAAGAAAGGCGAGGGAGTATGCCTTATGATTAACAAGTCATGGTGTGATCATGACAACATACAGGAACTCAAGTCCTTTTGTTCACCTGACCTAGAATTATTTACAATCAAATGCTGACTGCATTATCTACCAAGAGAATTATCTTCGATTATAATCATAGCCGTGTATATCCCCCCCCCCCAAGCAGACACCTTGACCGCCCTGAAATAACTTCTTTGGACTCTATGTAAACTGGAAACCATATATCCTGAGGGGCATTTATTGTAGCTGGGGATTTTAACAAAGCTAATCTGAAAACAAGGCTCCCTAAATTTTTATCAGCATATCGAATGTGCGACACGGGCTGGCAATATTCTGGATCGTGGCTACTCAAACTTCAGCGACGCATACAAAGCCCTCCCTCACTCTCCTTTCGGCAAATCTGACCACAAATCCAATTTGTTGCTCCCAGCCTATAGACAGAAACTGTTCCGGATAGCCTCAGACAACAACATTGATGTATATGGTGATTCAATGAGCGAGTTTATTAGCGAGTGCATCGGTGATGTTGTACCCACGGTGACTATTAAAACCTTCCCCAACCAGAAACTGTGGATTGACTGCAGCATTCGAGCAAAACTGAAGAGCGAACCACTGCTTTTAATCATGGCAAGGCAACCAGAACCATGACCAAATACAAACAGTGTAGCTATTCCCTTCGCAAGGCAATCAAACAAGCTAAGTATCAGTATGGAGACAAAGTAGAGTTGCAATTCAATGGCTCAGACACGAGACGTATGTGGCAGGGTCTACAGTCAATCACGGATTACAGAAAGAAAACCAGCCCCATCGCGGACACCGACGTCTTGCTCCCAGACAAATTAAACAACTTCTTTGCCCAATTTGCGGACAATACAGTGCCACTGACATGGCCCGCTACCAAAACCTACGGGCTCTCCTTCACCGCGGCCAACATGAGTAAAATATTTAAACGTGTTAACCCTCGCAAGGCTGCCGGCCCAGACGGCATCCCTAGCCGCGTCCCCAGAGCTTGTGCAGACCAGCTGCCTGGTGTGTTTACGGACATATTCAATCAATCCCTATCCCAGTCTGCTGTTCCCACATGCTTCAAGAGGGCCAACAACATCTCCGCCCCACTGATCCTCAACACTGGGGCCCCACAAGGGTGCGTTCTCAGCCCTCTCCTGTACTCCCTGTTCACCCATGACTGTGTGGCCAAGCACACCTCCAACTCAGTCATCAGGTTTGCAGACGACACTACAGTTGGTAGGCTTGATTACCAACAACGGCGAGACGGCCTACAGGGAGGAGGTGAGGGCCCTCGGAGTGTGCTGTCAGGAAAATAACCTCACACTCAATGTCAACAAAACAAAGGAAATGATCGTAGACTTCAGGAAACAGCAGAGGGAGCACCCCGTATCCACATTGACAGGACAGTAGTGGAGAAGGTGGAAAGTTTTAACGTGTTAACGGTACAGGTTCCCCAAGGGCACCCCCCCCCCCCCGCTCAACTCAAAAGGTGGCGCACAGAATGCAAAAGTATTCTTAGAAATATTTAACCTCCACACATTAACAAGTCCAATAGCTCAAATGAAAGATAAACACCTTATTCATCTACCCAGCCAGTCAGAT
Organism: Oncorhynchus masou masou; assembly: GCF_036934945.1. Taxonomy (NCBI): domain Eukaryota; kingdom Metazoa; phylum Chordata; class Actinopteri; order Salmoniformes; family Salmonidae; genus Oncorhynchus; species Oncorhynchus masou. Next base: position 13,569,793 of record NC_088230.1, on the reverse strand, counting down.
TTCTAAAATGTTTTACGGTGAAAACATAGCACATATTAATGTCAAACCACCACAAAGACACAGACGATATACAACCATTTTGTCGAACAAAAGATGCAATCACAAACACAGGATTAAAATTAAAATAATTCATTAACCTTTTGAAAATCTTCATCAGATGACAGTAATAGGACATGTTACACAGTACATTTATGTTTTTTTCAATAATATGCCATTTATATCCATAAATCTCCGTTTACATTGATGCCATGTTCAGAAAATCCTCAAAAATTTCCGGAGAAATTATAGACAGCTCCGCCAGATAACAGAAATACACATCATAAACTTTGACTAAATATACATGAAAAAAAAAAGTTTGAAATATCCAATAAATGTCGTTCCACTTCATGATTGTGTCCCACTTGTTGTTGATTCTTCACAAAAAAATACAGTTTTATATCTTTATGTTTGAAGCCTGAAATGTGGCAAAAGGTCGCAAAGTTCAAGGGGTTCAAGCTTAGTATCTATTTCATCTGACCACTTTTTTATTGATCTAGTAACTGGTGCTTCCTGCTTTAATTTTGGCTTGTAAGCAAGAATCAGGAGAATAGAATTATGATCAGATTTGCCAAATGGAGGGCGAGGGAGAGCTTTGTGTGCGTCTTCGTGTGTGGAGTAAAGGTGGTCCAGAGGTTTCTTTCCCCTCTGGTTGCACATGTAACATGCTGATAGAAATTTGGTGGAACAGATTTAACTTTCCCTGCATTAAAGTCCCAAGCTACTAGGAGTGCCGCCTCTGGGTGAGTGTTTTCTTGTTTGCTTATGGCGGAATACAGCTCATTCAATGCTGTCTTAGTGCCAGCCTCTGACTGTGGTGGTATTTAAACAGCTACAAAAAATACAGATGAAAACTCTCTAGGTAGATAGTGTGGTCTACATCTTATCATGAGATACTCTACCTCAGGCGAGCAAAACCTTGAGACTTCCTTAGATATTGTGCACTAGCTGTTATTTACAAAAATACATAGTCTGCCAACCCTTGTCTTACCAGACACAGCTGTTCTATCCTGCCGGTGCAGCGTATAACCAGCCAGCTGTATGTTGATAGTGTCGTTGTTCAGCCACGGCTCCGTGAAGCATGAAATATTACAGTTTTGAATGTCCCGTTGTTAGTTTAATCTTCCGCGTAGATCGTCTATTTATTGGCCAAAGATTGCACGTTTGCTAGCAGAATGGAAGGAAGTGGGGGTTTATTTGATCGCCTACAAATTCTCAGAAGGCAGCCCACCCTTTGGCCCCTTTTTCTCCGCCTCCTCTTCACTCAACTCACGGGGATCTGGGCCTGTTCCCAAGAAATCAGCATATCGTTTGCGTGCGTCGGGCTCGTCAAAGGAAAAAAAGGATTCTGACAGTCAGTGGTGAGTAATTGCAGTCCAGATATACAGAAGTTATTTTCGGTCATTAGAGATGGTAGCGGCAACATTATGTACAAAATAAGTTCAAAAATAAGTTACAAACAAAAAAACAATCAGTTGGGAGCACGTGAAACGTCTGCCTTCTTTTCTGGTGCCATTTTAGTGAAGGTAGCTATGATATGGTCATTCAGCATTGTTCACACCCTCTTAAATCTTAGCCCCAGCCATCTCTTTAAGGATTCACATGTGAGGCCATGTGCTAAACAGAGTGAATATGGTAATGTACTAAACAACCAACGATGTCAAGACTAAAGGCTGGTTTATACTACCTATCGACATGTCTGTAGAGGGTTGTCGCAGTGACATCATGAACATTCTATTGTTGTTATGAAAAAGTATTAACACAAAATGACAGGCAGTCTGTTGGTTCAAAACAGCATAATTGGTGTATTTTAACACCAATAAACCTATCGTTTCAAATTGAGTTTATTATATGTCAATCTAGCAAACCAGGCAACTAAAATAAACTTTCTAAACAAGGTTTTGGTTAGTTTCTAGTTTGTTAGCCAGTTCAAATAATGACCAAATCATATCGGACAACGTCTTAACTATAACATATTTTTATTAATTATTACAGTAAAATAAACTCACAATAAGTTAATGGCGAGCTAATTATAGAAAATAACTTACGGCTGTGAGTGTGACGAAATAAAAGCAGGTAATTTTACTGGAGCATTTTAGAACTTGGACACTGTCTAGTTGTCCTAACATTATATCCCAATTTGACTTTGGTGCAGATCATGATTTTCTTCACATTACTGTCTGGTACACACATACTATATCAAATAAAATACATGTTTATTTGTCACATGCACAGGATACAGAAGGTGTAAACGCTACAGTGAAATGGTTACTTGCATAGTGGAGCCTTTTGTTTAGACATGTAGTTAGGTAGCTAGCTAGCTATCCCAACTCATAATGTCACTTCCATGGATGAATCTGCAGGTAGCTAAAGCTAACCAACTGTGTTCAATATTAGCTAGCTGGCTAACATTGGGCTATAAACTAGTAATGCAAATGGCTTTCTGAGATACAAATACTATTACTAACATTAGCTAGCTAGCTAACAGTATTCTTTAACTTGCAATGTAAACATCTTTCTGAGAAAATTAGAAATGTATAATATCTAAAAATGTATGTCGCTAGACTCTCTTACCTGTGTGTATAGAAAGTGAACACCCCCTTTTAAAAATGTTTTGTTGCCTTACAACCTGAAATGGAAACACATAAAAACAGACTTTATTTACACACGGATAACCTACAATGTCCAAGTGAAATTTTTTCTCTCCAAAAATCTCTCTAATAAACAGTAAAATACCCTATTTGGATAGGTGAACACCCCCCAGAGTTAATACTTGGTGGAACCACCTTTTGCTTGAATTATAGCCACGAGTCTCTTTGAATACGTCTCTACTAACTTTGCAGACCTAGACTGTGCAATATTTGCCCATTCTTCTTTGCAGAATTGTTTAAGCTCAGTCAAATTGCATGGTGACCGCTCATGGACTGCACCCTTCAAGTCCTTCCACAGATTCTCAATAAGATTTAGGTCGGGGCTCTGACTAGGCCACTCAAGGACTTTCTCCTTATTTTCCTTCAGCCACTGTACAGTTGCTTTGGCAGTGTGCTTTGTTTCATTGTCATGTTGAAACGTGAACCATCTTCCCATTTTTAACTTCCTGGCAGAGGGCTGCAGGTACTCCTCAAGAATCTGTCTGTATTTTGCACTGTGCATTTTCCTTTCTATCCTGACAAGTGCTCCAGTCCCTGCTGAAGAGAAACACCCCCACAACAGGATGCTGCCACCGCCGTGCTGTACTGTTGGCATGGTGTTCTTTGAGTGGGAAGATTTATTGGGTTTTTGCCAGACATATCATTTTGCTTTCTGACCACAGCACCTTTTGCCACTTAGCCTCGGAATCTACAATGTGCATTTTGGCAAAGCTCAAACAAGACTTGATGTGGCTTTTTTGAGGACTGTTTTTTTCTTGCCACCCTCCCATGGAGGCCAGATTTGTGGAGCGCTTGTGATAATGTGGTCACATACACACATTGACCAGTCTTTGCCATAAAGGCCTGAAGCTCCTTCAAAGTCTCTATTGGTTTCTTGGTAGCCTCTGTGATCAGTCTCCTCCATGCCGGTCATCCAGTTTGGAGGGACGGCCTGAACTATCCAGGGTCTGGGCGTCGCCATATGCCTTCCATTTCTTAATAATGGTCTTAACTGTGCTCAGAGGGATAGACAACACCCTTTAAATCATTTTATTTCCATCCCCTGACTTGTGCCTTTCCACAACTTTATCTCGTAGATCTTTTGAAAGTACCTTTCCGCCCGTAGTGGATTCTTTGCTTTGAATTGCACTACTAAGCAGTGGAGTCCTCTATCAACAACTGCTTTTATTCTGAACTAATCATAGTCACTACAATTGATCACAGATGGAAGTAAATTAGCTTGATTTGTTATCTGGAAAGTGTTTGGTTATACCTCAGAAAATGTGAAATTGCAATTCTAATTCTTATTCAAGTAGGGTATTTTACTGTTTTACTTTTAATACATTTAAATATTTATTTTTCTCCACTTGGATATTGTGGGTTACTGTGTGTAAATAAAGCCTGAAATGTCAAATGTTGTGTTTTCATTTCAGGCCCTAAGGCAACAAAACATTTTGAAAGGGGGTGGTGACTTTCTATACTCACTGTACATGGATGACCGCTTCTCCCTCTCTGTCACGGATGCCATGGTTGCCCTTCATTTGAAGATGTATAAAACACCTGTCTCCGGATTACAACAGCCTTCTGTGTGTTCTATTTTCAACTCCTTCTGCATATTTGCAATCAAACGGCAGAATTTTCTCCATCTCTTTAGCTGTCATGCTCTGCTTCCACCGGGCAGAGCTAGCAGGAAGGTTCTTGTCTTTTTCTGTGGTCAAACCAACAAGGCTCGTAATTTAACAATTTTATTCGTATTTACAGATGGCAATGAAAGTTCACATGTTCCAAAAGACATTTCTGCCAAAAAAAAACACATTTTGATAAAAAGAAAAGTATGTTAAAGTGAAATGCCTGTCCTGTGAAGTAGTGACGTGCAACATACATTTGTGACTCGTTTCAGGAAATTAGGTGTAACTGGGAAATTAACAATTTTATTATTTAAGCATCCATCTTGAACAGCCATAGGGTAAAAATTCTGCTCTGCCACACAGGAGAGTGTTGCTTTAGTGTTGCTCTTGTAAAAATGTAATTGGTTTAACAAGGCTTCTTGACCCACACTCATTTCAGAAGTATTTTTTGGTCAAGTAAAGACTGGGCTGGTCCAATTTGTTAATTTCTCCTCTGCACATCACAGGGACTGAGTCATCTCTGTAGCTGCAGGGTTAAATCTTTTTCAGTTAAAAAGACAAAAGCAAGATGTAACACACTCTTTGGCTGAGTCTTTGCCTTAGAGTGCAGTTTAACTGCTTAGAGTGCAGTTTAATTATATAACTGCTTTGACACAAGTCACTCAACAATTCCGCTGTATAAAATTACACAAGCCACTCTCTAATATTAAGGAAGTCTTGGTTCTGCTCACCTGAGTTAGAATACCTCATGATAAGCTGTAGACCACACTATTTACCAAGATAATTTTTATGTATATTTTTTGTGGTATTTACCACCACAAACTGATGCTGGCACCAAGACCACACTGAACAGGCTTTATAGGGCCATAAGCAAAAAATAAATAAATGCTCACCAAGAGGCAACGCTCCTAGTGGCCGGTGACTTTATGTGGTCTGATCAAGTGGATGCTAAACTACACTACTGTTTCGCTAGCCCAGACAGGAAAATGTTCTGAGATTCATCCGATGGCATTGAAGAGTTTAGCACATCAGTCAATGGTTTCATGAATAAGTGCATCAACGACGTTGTCCCCACATTGACCAAACATACATATCCCAACCAGAAGCCATGGATTACAGACAACATCCGCACTGAGCTAAAGGCTAACCCTTCCGCTTTCAATGAGTGGGACACTAATCCAGACCCTTATAAGAAATCCTTCTACGCCCTTCAATACAGGACCAAGATCGAATCCTACTACTCTGATGCTCGTTGGATGTGGCAGTGTTTGCAAACTATCACAGATTACAAAAGGAAAACCAGCCGCGAGCTATCCAATGGCATGAGCCTACCAGACAAGCAAAATACGTGTACCTTCTAAGCACGCTTCGAGGCTAGCAACACTGAACTATGCATGAGAGCACCAACTGTTCCGGACGACTGTGTGATCACGCTCTCCGTAGCCAATGTAAATAAGACCTTTAAACAGGTTAACATTCACAAGGCAGCAGGGCCAGATGGATTACCAGGACACATACTCAGAGCATACGCTGACCAGTTGGTAAGTGTCTTCACTGACATTTTCAACCTCTCCCTGACCCAGTCTGTAATACCTATATGTTTTAATTAAGCAGACCACCATAGTCCCTGTGCCCAAGAACGCCAAGGTAACTTATCTAAATGACCATCGCCCCGTAGCAATAATAGTCATAAAATGTTTGAAAGTCTGGTCATGGCTCACATCAACACTATCATCCAAGACACCCTGGACCCGCTCTAATCCACATACCGCCCCAACAGATCCACAGATAACGCAATCTCTATTGCACTCCGCACTGCCCTTTCCCACCTGGACAATAGGATCACCTATGTGAGAATGCTGTTAATTGACTACAGCTCAGCGTTCAACACCATTGTGCGCCACAAGCTCATCATTGAGCTAAGGACCCTGGGATTAAACACCTCCCTCTACATCTGGATCTTGGACTTCCTGAAGGGCCGACACCAGGTGGGGAAGGTAGGCATCCACACATCCGCCACGCTGACCCTCAACACGGAGGCCCCTCGGGGGTGCATGCTTTGTCCCCTCCTGTACTCCCTGTTCACCCACGTCTGAATGGCTGCGCATGACTCCAACACATTAAGTTTGCAGACGACAAAACAGTGGTAGGCCTGATCACCAACAACGATGAGACAGCCTATAGGGAGGTCAGAGACCTGGCAGTGTGGTGCCAGGACAACAACCTCTCCCTCAAATTCAGCAAGACAAAGGAGCTGATTGTGGACTACAGGTTTTTGGTTCTGTTCCCTGTACTGGTTTTCACCCCCTGATCTAATCAAATATATTTGATGAGATTTTAGGCAACAACACAACAGGCACAATCTTACAGTTCACAGAATATCCTACTTTAACCTACCTCACATGCATGTGTAGCCTAGTTTAAATACAACCAATGAAGACATGGGAATACAACCTAGCAGTCTTACAGCATTTATCTGACACCCTGTGTTCACGGAGGGAGTCTGTACGAGGCCTGGCAGGGTATTATACGTTTGCGACGTCGTCACAGGAATCTTCCCCTTATTATGGCTAATTAAATGTTCATTAACAGTGTCATTTCTTATCCTTGCCATATGTATTGTCAATCAACTAACTAGTCCATGACTTTAGATGTCCTCTTCTTTCAGGGCATTAACAGAAAGTCCAATTACTTCCACAGGAAACGCTTGTAAGTCACTTCAACTCACAGCTCTCTTTTGATGTTGGCAACAACTGCTTGATCACTCCGGGGTGTAGCTAGCGAGCATCACTCTGGCTGGTAGCCAGCTTGTTCGATTGAAATTCACAGCAATCCAAATGGCGAAATGACAGTCAGTATGTGTGTGTGTGAGGTAGAACAGAATAAGAATAAGAATAAGAAAGCCTGTAGTTTTACAGACGCCTATATCTCCCATTAGAAAGACAAGACAACCTCCAGAGTATTCCAAACAGGACTTTATTGCCATATTATAGATGGGAATGGTCTAAAACGGACTGAAGGTATGAGAATACAATAAGTACAATATAATGTAAGAAGACAATAGCAGTAGGCAGTAACAATAACAAGGAGAGCAAAGGGACTGAATAAATACACTGCAACAGTGAATGGCAGGCTATTATATAGTAACAGGCGATAACAAAGGACGGTGTGAAATGAATAACAAATAGATGATAGGAAATACTGGCTAATTGCTACTGACAATAATATAAGTAATAACACAATAGTAATAAGATGGAGAAACGAAGCAACACCAACTGTACTAGCACACAATGCAACAGTAACCACAATAAAGAACAAATAACAAACTTACATTCTTTCACACACCCCAAAGCCATCGATCCAACCACCCTCTCTCACAAGGAATTTACACTTGGAAGGAAAAAGGGATTTACTTATACCCTTGTGAGAGCATGGGCTGGGCTGGCTGTGAAATCACAATCCCAAAGGATGGGTGATATCTAGACAACTCGGCACCAGCCCCCCAAAAAAGTAGTAATTTATCCTAACGTCCAGGAGGGGGAATTCTTTACAATGAGGTATGAAACAATCCTCTTCCAGAACAAGCACATCCTCTTTCTCCAAATTAGGTTACTTTCTGAATTCGGCTCCTCTCCAGTCTTTTTATTTATTTTTATTTTACCTTTTTATTTTACCTTTTTACCCAAACTTCCCGAGTGGCTCCAACGCTCTAACCACTAGGCTACCCTGCCGCCCTGAGTGAGTCACATCTCTCAACATCTCTCAACTCCACCACATTACAAAACCCTGCCAAGTCTGAGTACCTAGGCAATGTACCCCTAGAGCTCCTCTGAGATCGCCAGGGACCCTCCCAATGCCATCTCTTTATGCCTACGGCCTTTCCCCTCAGGGCTAGTTGCCTTTTCCCCCCGACCTCAACAGATTTGTCTACTGCAGCTTGCAGCACTCTTGCTGGGCCATCCCGCTGACTGTCCAACTGCAAGACCCACATGGAGTCGTAAGGGTCGACCAAATACTTTTTTTGTGCACAATCTTCTCACTCTACAGAGGGATGGTGACCTTCCTTCTTCCCACGACCTTTGTTGGACCCACATAACTGGTCTGCCTCCCAATGTTCGCCCTGACACGCTTCAGCGGGGCTTCCTCTCCAGTGTCAATGGCGGTCCCACTTTGTCACAACTTCCTGGTTGGTGAACAGTAGTCCTTGAAGGTCCTACATGACATTCATTCCCACGATGACGGGCAATTGTTGTGGTTCCCTACTCTCTGACGGAGGATGCTTCAAGATGAAGACACACTTCCCATGTAGTTTTCTTCCCATGCACTTAATGTCTGTCTCTAGACAGACAAAAACAGGAATATCCAGCCCTTTGGTGGCTGTGAAACGCACCCACCTTGCACATGACAGTTCTAGATCACCAGATAGCTAGATCTACTCCAAAGTGCTTTTTTATTCAATTTAAAGTTTTATTAGAAATGTAAAGTTTTTCTCAGAAAGGAGTCTATAGATATAAAGTATTTTGCCTTTAAAGGATTGTGCTGTGACAAGAAGGGTTTCAACTTAATTCAACTGAGTTCTAAACCTCCTCTTGGAAGTAAATCATTTACATTACATTTAAGTCATTTAGCAGACGCTCTTATCCAGAGCGACTTACAAATTGGTGAATTCACCTTCTGACATCCAGAGGAAATTACTTGTCTAATTTGAAGATATATATAAAAAATGGGATCTTGGCACATTGAATTAACTGCAGAGCTCTTGAAAGGATTTCAGTGTAGTGGTTTTCTGATGAAATAGGTCTGAAAAGGTCCTGATTCCTAGAGTATGCCAAAGATTAAAGTTGGCATCCCTCAGGGCTTTTGGCAAGTCTGGGTTGCCTACTATAGGCGAGTGAGAACATATTTGGGAGGAAAAGCCCAGGTATTTCTTACAGTCCCTCTACGCTAGTAGGCTGCTGTAAATCACAAAGGTTTTGGCTGTTGCCCACTTCACTGAAGTTATTAATGAATATAATTGAGCTTAAGGGCAAAGAACCACTGGATTGGGCTTCTATTTGAATCCACGTTGACTCTTGTCTGTTTGTGATCCATGTTAGCATGTTGCGGTTTTGGGCAGACCAGTAGTACAATTGAATGGAGGGAAGGGCAAGACCACCCTTAGATTCAGGTTTCGATAGAGTGGAAAACTTGATCCTAGGTTTTTTATTGCCCCATATAAATTTGGTGATGCTTTGGTTAGTTGTTTTGAAAAAGGAAACTGGGAGATAGCATGGGAGCATCTGAAATAAATAGTTCAGTCTAGGGAGGACGTTCATACGGATGACATTAATTCTTCCTACTAAGCTAATTGGGAGGGAGATCTAGGTTTGGAGATCGTTCTTGATTCGATCCAGAAGTGGAAGATAATTTTCCTTGAAAAGGCTTTTCAGATCTGGTATGAAGATCCCGAGGTATTGAAACCCCTGTGTTTTCCATTGGAAAGGACATAGTGTCTTCATAGAGCTGGTGAGTGTAATATTGAGAGGGCAGACAGTGGATTTGTTAAAATTGATCTTATAACCTGAAAACTTGCCATACTGAGCAAAAGTGTCTAAAATGAGAGGGAGGGATTTCTCATGGTTGGATATGTAGAGCAAGACATCATCCGCGTAAAGCGAAATCTTGTGCTGCAGGCCGCCTGCAGAAACACCCATAATACTTGGATGGCTCCTTATCAGCTCTGCCAGAGGCTCCGCCCCCAACAAGTAGAGCAGGGGGGACAGCGAGCGCCCTTGTCTTGTGCCCCGTTCCAGAGGGAATCTGTCAGAGTTCAGTCCATTTGTAGTCACCATGGCATTTGGATGAGAGTATAGTGATTTGATCCATTTAATAAAATTGGGGCCCATATTGAACTTTTCTAAGAATGAAAACAGAAAGCTCCACTCCATCCTGTCAAACACCTTCTCAGCATCCAGTGAAGCCAGCAGGACAGGGGTTTTCTGTGCGTTTACTTGATCAATAATATCAAAAAGACGGCGAACGTTATCAGAAGAGTATCTGTCTCTCATAAATCCAGTATGGTCCGCTTTTATTGTTTTGGGAAGAAGAGTGTTTAGTCTTTTGGCGAGCAATTTGGTAATTATTTTGTAGTCGAAATCCAACAAGCTTATGGGCCAGAAGGACGAGCAGGATAGGGGGTCCTTGTCCTTTCTGAGCAACACTGTAATGCGAGCTGTGGGCATTGAGTCTGGGAGAACCTTCGTTTTTGCAAAAATCCTACAGCATTGGTATGAAGATAGGGCTGAGCTGGGGCCAAAAAAGCTTTGTAGAACTCTCTGGGGAATCCATCTGGGCCTGGAGACTTATTAGGTGGCATGGAGGTAATTGCCTCCAGGATCTCCTCAGGACTGAAGGGGGAGTTGAGATCTTCTTGGTCGGTCTCTGATAGTTTAGGTAGCGAGATTCCCTCTAGGAAAGAGTGGACTTCTGCATCCATGTGTTTTCTCTCAGAGGTATATAGTTTGCAGTAAAAATCCTGAAAAGTTAAATTGATATTTTTTGGGTCATATGTGACCTCGTCCTCTGCTGTTCGGATAGCCATGATTGTACACTCTGACTGCTCCTTTTTTAATTGGTAAGCAAGCAATCTACTGGGCCTATTGCTATACTCATTGTATTTCTGTTTAGTAAAGAAAACTTTTTTTTAAATCTCCTGAGTGTAGTCCAAATTCAGTTTGGCTTTGGCTGCTTTAAGATGACTCCAGGAGGTGCTGTCTCGGGATTGTTTATGTATTCTTTCACAGCATTCCAGCTCCTTCTCGAGATCTAGCCTGTGTTCTTCCATTGCTTTTTTCTTAGAGGAAGCATATGCGATTAGATGACCTCTTAGTGTGGCTTTAGCAGCGTCCCACATTGTGGCCGGAGAAACAGGAGAACTTTGTTGTCTTGTGTGTATGTTGTTGTCTTCCAATGTATGGAACACTTCGTTTGATAGCACAGAGGTGTTGAATTTCCAGCTCTTTGACCTCGGCATGTTTTTGCAGAGGTCAAAGCGGAGGTGGACAAAGGCGTGATCTGAAAGTGCTATGGGGCCGATTGTACATGTGGCTGAATTTACGAAACTCTTTGGGATACAAATGTAATCTATACGGGAGTAGGTGCTATGGACATTAGAGTAGTATGTATAGTCCATAGATTAGCTATTTGTCTCTCTCCAGATATCTATCAGTCCCATCTCTTTAGTAAGAGAGTTCAACATCTTCGCAGATCTAGGATTTGTGGTGGGGACTTGAGATGATTTGTCTAGGGTTGGGTTAAGGGTACAATTAAAATCTCCGGCCACCCCACCAAAGGAAACACAATGCTCATTGAACAGGGTTATCATTTTTGACAATGAAAGCAGGAGTATCTGTGTTAGGGGCGTATATGTTTAAGATAGTAATTGGTTCACCATATAGTGACCCAGTTATCAAAATAAATCTCCCCTCCGGATCAGATATGTTTTTGTCAATTATGAATGGAACATTCTTATGGATAAGTATGGCTGTCCCTCTACTGTTTGATTTGAAAGATGAGAAATACACCTATCCCACCCAAGCTCTGCGGAGTTTGGCATGTTCGGCATCACAGAGGTGTGTCTCTTGTCATAGAGCGATCTCTGCTTCTTTATTTTTTAGAACACATAGTATCTTTTTCTTTTTATTGCATGCCCTAGACCATGGTGGTTCCATGTCAATAGATTTAAGGTACTAGTTATCATCATCGAACAGTAATCGAACTTTAGTGCAAGTCATCGCTGGGTAAAAGTGGATAGTAGTTACAGCTGCGTTCACATAAAAGGAAAATAAATGATGTACATAAAATAACAATCTCTGAACACCCCAGCCGAGTTTCCAGACAACTTGACACATCCCGTTGGATCTATTACACCCCCCCACCCCGCTCAGTCTCAATTCTGTGTTCTGGAAAAAACTAAAAACCGGGAACAGTTAGCAACGCACAACGTCTCCCTCACCAAGGAAATGCCATCATCCTCTCCACCCCGCATTGAGTAAATGACACAGTAGCCCCCGTCCAAACCACACTAAAAGAGGGAGAAAATAAAATCAATAGCCCAGCCTACATATACCTCCCCCAAGGGACATAGGGAACCCCAAGTAATAATAGCAACAAAAAAACAGGGAAATAAAAGTAGGTTGAAACATTAGTAGGCCTAGGTTAAGCTATAGAGCCGATCCCTCTCAGCTAAAGGAAAATAAATATAAATTGGACGGCTATAATGACATTTAGCGGGGCGGGTGGGTCTTTGGATATCGGCTATATGTTGTCTTACCTCCTTTAGTAATAGCATTTAGTCATTGGTCCGTTTCTCATTGACCAGGATTGTCTTTCAAAAAACGTTTTGCCTCTTCAGGAGTTTTGAAGTTTCGCAAGGCTCATTGGTGAAGAATCTTGAGCTCGTTTGGGTATTTGAATCCCCTGAAGATGCCTCGGTCAATGGAGTATTTCTTCACTTCGTCAAACTCTCTGCGCTTTCGGCGTATTCCAGCTGACAGGTCCTGGTGTAAAGTGAGTTTGGCGTTTCCCACTGTGATGGTGTTGTTTTTCGCCGCCTGTAGGACTCGTTCCTTATCGGTGAATCTCAGGAAACGTATGGTGATTGGGCACGGTGGTTGTCTGGCTGCTGGTGGGGGCCTCAGTGCTCGGTGAGCTCTCTCTCTCTCTCTCTCTCTCTCTTGAGTTCTATGGGCCTGTCGGTGGACAGGTGGAGCCACTCGGGAAGTTTGTCTTGCAGGTAGCGGATCAGTGGCATGTTTCCCTCTTCTTTTTCGCCCAGATTTAATAAAACACAATTATTCCTTCGCCCCCTGTTTTCCAGGTGCTCTGTTTTCTCTTCCAGATGCTCTATTTTCTTTTTACCATATGCTATTGTTTCCATGGCATCTGTCAATAAGATTTCCATGGATAGGATTCACCCCTCTGCCTCGTCCAGGCGCCCTGCGTTTATGGTTATCTTGTTGTTGATGTCAGGCAAAGCGTTTTCCAGGATTGTCACCTTGCCCCCTATCGCACTGAGCTGAGAATTAATGGCATCTAATTTAGTGTTGAGTTAGTCACATCATGCAGCATGAGAATGAATTAAAAATCAAAACATATAGCCAAACGTTTGTATCACAACTAAAGTTACATAAATAAGTCTAAATGAAGCATTTAGGAGGACATGTTTCTTTGTTAACCCCTCAACACAGAATAGAAGCATGTGCGCAATCAGTCGGAAATCGTTTAGAGAAAATATCCTTTCTATTTTATTCAGATATGTTCAATTGTATTTTTAATAATATAAAATAATTTTATATCTTACCTTTATTTAACTAGGCAAGTCAGTTAAGAACCCATTCTTATTTACAATGACGGCATACCCTGGCCCATTGTGCACTGTCCTATGGGACTCCCAATCACAGTCAGATGTGATGCAGCCTGGATTTGAACCAGGGACAGTAATGCCTCTTGCACTGAGAGATGCAATGCCCTAGACCACTGCGCCACCTGGGGGCATCATCATCATCATCATCATCATCATCATCATAATAATAATGCCATGGAATTCTCCGAAATCTTGTCTGCTAAATTAATTAGCATATCCCACAGCCATATGGCATAGCCATAACAGGGCCTAACATAAGGACAACTCAGATAATGCTATTCTGTTCTTCTGAAATAGACTCCATTTTCTTCATATCATGTTTCTTTAGACCTGTCTAAAATAAATAATGGATTCATTGTGATGGTGTAGGCTATATTACAGTGATTTATTATCATGCAGATGTTAGAAAGGTCTACATCAGTGGCTTGTAGGCGATGCGTGGAAGCCATGAGATGCTAAATGTGTTTCTGTTAATTAACGGTCAATTATCATGAGACGGGCAGTTATTTGCTTGACAATCACCGTCTGACAAAATTCCATGATCCCCACACCATCCATCTCCATATTAGACTGGGACCCCTTTTTAGTTTGGTTGATCTAAAATGGGTCACAGAATAGTTCACAAAATAGCATACTGTAACCCACCTCACGTGCACGTGTAGCCTAGTTTAAAGCCAACCAATGAAAATGTACCAATACAACCTAGTAGTCTGAGAGCATTTATATCAGATAGCTCAATATCAAAACAAACAAGTAATAGGGAAAGCCACATCTCTCAACTCCGCCACACATATCTATAGACGCCTTTACAGGGTGGGTTCCAACGTGTTTTCCCTTTGAGAGATTTCGGAGTTGTTGCAGGTAAATTATATTCATTACTCACAAATAATTGTCTGGGTTGTCACACAGTTCCAGGCTGATAAATGGAAAAACAAAACAATATAGTCTGGGTGTTCTAACAGGTTCCAAAATGGTAATGATGTTGAGAAAGGGTAAACCCATGAATGTCAGAAAATAATGCAAGATAAATTCAATGGTTTACACAGTTGAAAGCAGGTTTCTCTTTGGCATCTTCCATACAGGCCTTCTACACTTCCAATTATACTGAGGCCATCTTTACCCATAATCCTTTTATGCTGTCCAACAGGCCGTTAGGTGTCACAATAGTCATCAAGTTGGGTTTCTGTACATACAATAAACAGTTGTCATACAATTCTATATTCAATAACAAATCAACCAAAATATATTTTATACTGTACATTTTCTTTATGTACCAAAATGGGTCTAACAATGACCATTAAGGTTGATGACTAGATGAGTCATCAAGGTTAGTCAACAGAGAGTCGTTTTCAGTTGAGATGCACCAACTAGGAGTTGTGGTATTACTTGTCTATCGTGTGGTTTTTGGTTGTTTGCTAATTAATTCTCAGCAAAGAAGCACTTTAACCTGCAAATGACTGAACATGCTCAGTGTCACGTTCGTTGTATGGATGAGACCAAGGCGCAGCGTGATTTGAATACATCTTTAATGAAGGAAGAACACTGAACAAACTATAGAGAAACAACACAAATTACCGTGAAGCTATATAGAATAAGTACAGGCAACTAATACATAGACAATCACCCACAAATTACCCAAGGAATATGGCTGCCTAAATATGGTTGCCAATTAGAGACGACGATAAACAGCTGCCTCTAATTGAGAACCAATCTAGGCAACCATAGACATACAAAACACCTAGACCAGTAAACAACCCCATAAACATACAAAAACCCTAGACAGGACAAAAACACGACAAGCCACCCCTTGACACACACTGACCTAACCAAAATAATAAAGAAAACAAAGATAGATAACTAAGAACAGGGCTAAGGTCAGGGCGTGACACTAAGGGCCTTGACAAATCAGATGTACATTTCCATAAAGCCGCACATAGTCATGTATGTGTGACTCACTATGCACATAACTCAGCTTCTGTGTCCTTCCAGCAACTCACTCACTCATTCTTCCTTTAGTGGCCCCTGAACAGGCAGTTAACCCACTGTTCCTATGCTGTCATTGCAAATAAGAATTTGTTCATAACTGACTTGCCTAGTTAAATAAAGGTTAAAAAAACATGGAAATGTCTGTGGACAAATGCTCTGCAAATAAAGTGTTTTAGAGTTAATCTTGTGAATCTTGTGTTTGCATACATTCAAAGGTTTTATATCACACAACCACACAACACAACAAAATAGGAAATGTGACCTCGATTCTTCTCTCTTTCCCTCTCTCTCTCTACCCTCCAGATACTATGCATGAGACGACCATGACTCAGATCAGCGTGGCGGCCACCAACTGCAACCTGACCTACTTTGATGACCGCGTGCCCCTGGTCGTGCTTTACAGTGTGGTACTGATTATCGGGCTGCCCGCCAATATCGTTACTGTCTACCTGACCTTCCTCCAGGTGCGCCGCAAAAACGTCCTGGGCATCTATCTGTTGAGCCTGTCCGTGTGCGACCTCATCTACCTCTGCACCCTGCCCATGTGGGCTGACTACGCGAACATGGGCCACCAGTGGCGCTGGAGCTCCATGGCTTGCAAGGTGACGGGCTACTTCTTCTTCAACAACATGTACATCAGCATCTTCCTGCTGTGCTGTGTCTCCAGCGACCGATATGTGGCCGTGGTCTACGCCGTGGAGTCGCGCGGCCTTCGCCAGCAGAGGCTGGCAGTTGCGGTTACCATGGTAATCGTCCTGGTGGTGTTCATGGGCCACGTGCCAGTTTTTACCATGATGGAGGGCAACGTGGTAGAGAAGAAATGCTTCGAGCCGGGCCAGAGCACGCTCACAGTGACGGGTTTCAACTACGCACGCTTCGTCATTGGCTTCTTGGCCCCGCTGGTCGTGCTGGTGGTCACCAACCGTGCCATCCTGGCCAGCGTGCAGGCCAGCACGGGGCTGCAGCCGTGCCAGAAGGAGCGGGTGCGCTACTTGGCGATTGCCGTGGTTATCCTCTTCCTGGTGTGCTTCGCGCCGTACCACATCATCCTGCTGCTGCGCGCAGTCACCTTCCACATCCCCAAGCTGCAGAAGACATGCGACTTCGAGGAAAGAATCTACACCCCTTACACTATCTCTTTGGGCCTGTCCACCTTAAACAGCGCCATCAACCCCATCCTCTACGTGCTCTCCAGCGACAACATTCGCAAGGAGCTGCGTCGCGGCCTGAAATACCTCCGGGGCGGGCCACCCTGCAGCCGCGTTCCACCGACAGTAGCCAGCACAAGATGCACAACTCCAAGAACTCGTCAGAAGTGGTGGCCGCCATACTGGATGTGGCGAAGCATGACAGAGGAAGGGTAGGGGTTTGATATGTGAGCCAGAGTGGAATGCAGATATGACTGCTGAAGGAACTCTGGGATGGTGACTTGCAGGTACTCTGGAATATTAAACAAACTCAGCATAGAGCCAGGTGGAACCCCAAATATAGCAAGCGCAATGGGAGACAATGTATTCCAGCCATCCCAGAAACTGACTGGAATGTATATGATTGAAATGTGTCAAGCAGGACTTCAACCCCACTTTAAGTTAATTTCTGCCTAATTATTTGTTGTTCGTCTCCGGTTGAAGAAATTGGGTCATTCCTGCTATGCGGTACCTTTTGGACCTCATAACTTTTGTATTCTATTTTTTGTATTCTATTTTTAGTGTACTATCAGAAAAATGGAAACATATTGGTCAAGATCAGGCACTTACATTTTTTGATAATAAATAATAATAAAATGATAATAAATAAAGCAATTATGATAAAAAACATTATTTGATGGGAGAATTTAACTAGGACTATAAAATAATGAAAACATTTTTTAAATAGTGTATTTTATGACTAATATTTCTCATGGAAGTTGATGAATAACAACCGGGGACAAAAAATACCTACATCTACTGAAGAAAAGTGTTCGAAATGCATAGAATTCCCTTTCAATATCCTTATTTTTGTGATTTTAAGGTAAAGGACACCTGACTTTATATTTAAAGCCTTTTAGAATCCACATTTTACACTGAATAAGAAGTAATATACTGAATCCTGGGGACAGAAAAGGCACCACATACGGATGTAGGAATTACCCAATTGTCAATGTTTGCCAAATTCAGCATTTATTTGTGTCCATGTGAAAAGTTTGAAACTTGACTGCTCTGGTGCTAATGTAGAAGTGAGAAACAGATTTTCTATTAATATTAGTATACTAGTATTTGTTAAAGAAATTGTGCAAAATGTGATACGCTGCGATACATATTATACATATATTGTGTTTGTCTCTAGAAACGTAGGTGATTTCACAGTAGATGAGACATAGATCAACAGCATGCTCTTACAGTTTATTTTATTTTTAGTGTTTGTTGTGTTTTTGGTGTTGTGTTTTGCAACATGAAGATATAACCTTTTATATACGTTTAGTGTTTTTCATCCTATGTTGCAGACCTTTTTAAAAGTTTGTAAAAAAGCAAAGGCTTGTTCTTGTTATTGAAACATTTCATCTCGATGAGTATTATTTATACAGTTTTACTGTACATTTTTAAATAAACATTTGAAGTAAAATGTGACATTTCAGTTTCATTTATTGAAGTGGAAGTCTGTCCAGATGTATTTTGCTCCTACAGGTGAGATGTGAGTTTCACACTATAACGGGAACAAAACAAAGAATGAGAATACATAGGCACTTCGAAGTATTGACACAAAAAAAAGCATAATAAAAGCTTTATTTCACTAAATACACTGTCAGCTTCTTTTAGTTTGCGCGTATAGTCTATATTACATGTGGTTCCAGCATTGTGACATAGAAAAAAAACAGCATTTGATGTTAAAAGAATCTGAACATGCAGATGAAGGTGTGCTCAGGAACGGTCTCAATACAAAGAGCATCCGGTAAGCTTGTGGTTTGGAACATTGTTTTTCGCCGCCAAAAACATGCATAAAAGTGTCACGTCTAGCTGTTCTTGTGCATTTCTTTTTGGTTGACACGGTCATGGGTGAAAAGTGCATGAGGTGGAGAGATTGCACAGAAACATGAGAGATGTGGGCCATAAAGTTGCAGGAATTCTTACCATTCTTAACCCATGAAAATGTTTTCTCTTGTGATGCTCTTGTGTGTATAAACGTGGTTGCTATTTGACATGCGGGGGTAGCGACACCTGCAAAAACATCTGCTAAATATGTGTATGTGACCAATACAATTTCATTTGATTTAGTTCACCAAAGGCAAATGCACACAAAGTGGTGACTACCATTGAAGAAATCCCAGCATAGATGGTTCCACATGTAGTCTAAACCAGAGCAAGTTATTATCAATCACATTTATTTATAAAGCCCCTTTTACATCAGTCGATGTCACTAAGTGCTGTACAGAAACCCAGCCTAAAACCCCAAACAGCAAGCAATGCAGATGTACAAGCACAGTGGCTAGGAAAAACTCCCTAGAAAGGCCGGATCTTCGGAAGAAACCTAGAGAGGAACCAGGCTCTGAGGGGTGGACAGTCCTCTTCTGGCTGTGCCGGGTGGAGATTATAACAGAACATGGCCAAGATCTTCAAATGTTCATAGATGACCAGCAGGGTCAGATAATAATAATCACAGTGGTTGTAGAGGGTGCAACAGGTCAGCACCTCAGGAGTAAATGTCAGTTGGCTTTTCATAGCCGATCATTCAGAGTTAGAGACAGCAGGTACGGTAGAGAGAGAGTCCAAAACAGCAGGTCTGGGACAGGTAGCACGTCCAGTGAACAGGTCAGGGTTCCATAGCCACAGGCAGAACTGTTGAAACTGGAGCAGCAGCATGATCAGTTGGACTGGGGACAGCAAGGAGTCATCATGCCAGGTAGTCCAAATACAGCGTTGTATATCAATCAATTTCTTTTTTTACCTTGATATATGTATAGGGACATGAAAGGTTTTATGAAAACAGACTGCTATAATCAAACTGACACAGGATGTAGGTGTCTGATGGTGCTGTATACTGTGGCTCTATATAGTCTGTTGCAAATACAAAAAAGTAATTTGCTAATGTTTTTTTATACAAAAACAATTTAATAGAGTAATGTAATATAGAGTAATATAATAGAACAACAGGGTCTGTTTCCTGTACGTCTACGACATGCCAGGGTAAGATTTTATGTCACACGAGTTCACACTTTGCTGACGTGGAAGAGACAAGCTCGGTGAATACATGGTGTGTGTGTGTAACTAGAGCTTGTAGTCTCAGTTTTTACAAGTAGCTGTCTCGTCAGTATACAGGATGTAAGAAAGTACCTGATTTGCATTGAAGACAACTTCCTGACATCTAAAGTCTTAAAATAAATTTGGGAGGAACTTCAAATTAAATCATTTTAGGCTACTTTACATGAAATATCAAGAGAGAGAAAAAATACATCTACAGAGGAAATAGCAAAAAAAAAATCTATCTTTTCCTTTTGTCAACCAAGATTTCACTGCAACTGCATTTCTCATGGGAAACATGTCTATATTAAATAATGGCGAAATAAACTTCAATTGTGAAAGAAAACTACGCAGCTCTGTGTACTATCCTCCAAAAAGAATAAGCACACGCATCAAAATGAATTAAATATATCTGTTTAAGAGACATCTTTCTCACTTGCATCCTTGTGCCCTGCTTGTGTTGTTGAGCATACATAACACAAGCGCAGTCACTCTGTGAGATTTCAGACCCTCGCCACGTTAATAAAACATGCCTCACCTCTTTCACCAGCATAACACCCGTTTATACCAGTTATAGCTCAGCCCTGTTGATATAACAGCCAATCCATCCAGGCTAAAAATACATCATTTGTATATGATATTATTTTGACTGGCGTATTTTCTTCAGTTTGCTGATGTTGTTTTATGACCGACAGTTTATTTGGCGTAGTCGGACTGCTTTTCTTTGTGGTTTAGTAGATGCACATTAGTGTGAACTTGTGAGCTGTGCTTTTCGGCGTTTTCTATTTGTGCCCATTTCCTCCCACA
This sequence comes from Oncorhynchus masou masou, assembly GCF_036934945.1. Classification (NCBI taxonomy): domain Eukaryota; kingdom Metazoa; phylum Chordata; class Actinopteri; order Salmoniformes; family Salmonidae; genus Oncorhynchus; species Oncorhynchus masou. The sequence continues at coordinate 13,549,089 of NC_088230.1, read as the reverse complement.
GAAACACAAACACTGTCCAAGCAGCATTAACATGACATTTTAAGTTATTTTGCTGCGAGGTTGATGGACTGACTACTCTCACCAAACAGCCTTTCCACCTCGTCAGGCTGATTCCAGTAATAAGCCCTGAATATACTGTACAGTGCTCATAAATAATAGCTTTTAAAATGGAAACCTTGGGGATTCGTTTTTACTGTATCAAACACAATAGGACAAGGAGGCAAAAGGGCAACTCTTATGTATAGCATCTTGCCAACAGGTAAGATCACACAAATGTCTTCGGGTAATTAGAAAAGCAGTCGGTAATGTCATGACACACATAGTCTGGAGAGAGTATTACATAAAAAGAAGGATATGACAATAACAATATTCAGAGGGTTGATATCTTTATTTCATGAAGACACATAGTAATCACTGATAGAGTGTGATCACATATCAGACGATGATAGTGATGGTTCAATAGAATGTTACCTTTATTTAACCAGGCAAGTCAGTTAAGAACAAATTATTGCCTGTTCAGGGGCAGAACGACAGATTTGTACCTTGTCAGCTCAGGGGTTTGAACTTGCAACCTTCCAATTACTAGTCCAATGCTCTAACCACTAGGCTACCCTGCCAATGGCCAATGGGATACAAAAGACCATACCCACCATCACATAAGGGCATATTCAACCTCCCTATCCTAGTCTGTAATCCCCTCGTGCTTCAAGATGTCCACCATTGTCCCTGTACCCAAGCAAGCAAAGGTAACCTGCCAAAATGACTATCGCCCTCCATGTCATCAAATCAAATGTAATTTGTCACATGCGCCGAATACAACAGGTGTATCCTTACTGTGAAATGCTTACTTACAAGCCCTTAATTAACCATCAATGCAGTTTAAAAAAATATATACTAAATTAAAAAAAAGTAACAATTAAATAACAATAATGAGGCTATGTTCAGGGGGGTACATATATAATAACAGAGAGTAGCAGCAGTGGGGGGTCAAGGTTATATAGTCTGGGTGGCCATTTGATACATTGTTCAGCAGTTTTATGGCTTGAGGGTAGAAGCTGTTAAGGAGCCTTTTGCACCTAGACTTGGTGCTCCGCTACCGCTTGCCATACGGTATCAGAGATAACAGTCTATGACTTAGGTGACTGGAGTCATTGACAATTTTTTGGGCTTTCCTCTGACACCGCCTAGTAAATACGCTACCGTTCAAAAGTTTGGGGTCACTTAGAAATGTCTTGTTTTTGAAAGAAAAGCAAATTTTTTGTCCATTAAAATAAAATACAGTGTAGACATTGTTAATGTTGTAAATGACTATTGTAGCTGGAAACGGTTGAATTTTAATGGAATATCTACATAGGCGTACAGAGGCCCATTATCAGCAACCATCACTCCTGTATTCCAATGGCACGTTGTGTTAGCTAATCCAAGTTTATCATTTTAAAAGGCTAATTAATCATTAGAAAACCCTTTTGCAATTATGTTAGCACAGCTGAAAATTGTTGTCCTGATTAAAGAAGCAATAAAACTGGCCTTCTTTAGACTAGTTGAGTATCTGGAGCATCAGCATTTGTGTGTTCGATTACAGGCTCAAAATGGCCAGAAATAAATAACTTTCTTCTAAAACTCATCAGTCCATTATTGTTCTGAGAAATGAAGGCTATTCCATGCAAGAAATTGCCAGGAAAGTGAAAATCTCGTACAATGCTGTGTACTACTCCCTTCACAGAATAGCGCAAACTAGCTCTAACCAGAAAAGAAAGAGGAGTGGGAGGCCCGGGTGCACAACTGAGCAAGAGGACAAGTACATTAGAGTGTCTAGTTTGAGAAACAGACGCCTCACAAGTCCTGAACTGGCAGCTTCATTAAAAAGTACCTGCAAAACACCAGTCTCAACGTCAACAATGAAGAGGCGACTCCGGGATGCTGGCCTTCTCCAGCGCATCTCCAACCACAGGCAACTGAAGAAATTGATCCTCAAGAAATTCTACAGCTGCACCATCGAGAGCATCTTGACCGGCTATATCAACGCCTGGTATGGCAACTGCACGGCCCTCAACTGCAAGACTCTACAGAGGGTGGTGTGGACTGCCTAATACATCACTGGGGTTGAGCTCCCTGCCCTCCAGGACATTCATGCCAGGCGGTGTCTGAGGAATGCCCGGAAGATTGACAAGGACTCCAGTCACCTGAACTACGGACCAACAGGCCCCCGAGATGGCTTCTCCCACCAGGCTATCAGACTGCTGAACAGCAAAAGCACTCTACCTGCGCAGACCTGCACCGTAAAAACAATTTGCACCTTAAAGACTATCTGCACCTAGAGACATATCCAAACCTTACACAAAAGCACACACATACATTACACAAACACACTTACAAATATGCACACGCACACACACACGCATACTCACACAAACACACACACAGTCAATGCTGCGGTTCTATTATATGCTATTTAGTTAAATGTGCGGCCATGTCACTATTCACTTTACATTTGTAAATACAATCAGACTTGACATAGCACATTCATAATCTATACTGTATATTCTACTGTGTACATATCCGTTTATTACTTTGCATACTTCCATGGCTTCTTCTAAGTACTTCATATTTTTTATTTGACGTTTCATTATTGATATTGATTATTGTACTGCGATGTTGAGAGAGCTACCACGCAACATTTCACTGCACCTTTCATACCTGCTGTAAACTGTGTATGTTTTATTTAATGCTGTAAACAAATCATTTAATTTAATTTGACCACCACAGCACGCTAATAAATTGCAGCAAGATGGGATCCATTTTGGAATAATGACAGAGGTCATACGGCGTGACAGGGACAGTGAGACGGTCATCTGGTGCATCGGCCCTCTCCTTCCACCACACTCTCCTCATTAATAATTAATCCACTCAATGACCAAGGCAGCCTGCTTAATTGGACCTTGATGAATCATTAAGTACCCAGCACCTGGCAAGAGCCAATAGGGCCCTCCTCTGCCCAAGGGGGAGGGGGGGGGCACCACAGCCCCTCCCCTTTGCCACCATTGTCCTTGGCCTGGTTGGTGTTTGTTAATGTATCCGTCTGTCTGAGTCTGAGAGCTGGGTGTCGGCAGCAGTGGCACAGGTAACTGTCGGGACAGCCTAACGGCCTACGGGGCTTTGGGGGTCCTGTCTGTCTGTGGGGCTGATAGGTGACCAGGGCCTCAATCTCGGAAGGTGGCCATTTACGCATCATTCCCCTGACTACACCGTTCAGCCCTGCCCCTCTCTGATCCCTTGTTGGCAGGCTAGGATAGGTCTGAGAGAGTGAGATCAACAGAGCAGAGCGGGCTGGAAAAGGTGGTGGCGTGTGGGTGGGTTGGGGAAGAGTGGGGAGGGAGCAGTTGTTGACAAGGTTCCCCTGTCCTGTTTCTAATTTGTTTTAAGGGCTTGTCTGGGTCACGTTCAGTGAGGGTACAACATTATAGAGTTCAGAAGGGTCAGTATGGGCCCCGGTAAAAAGTAGTACACTAAATGTAGTGCACTCTATAGGGAATAGGGTGCCATTTGGGACACAGTCAGCATCTCATCAGACAGTATCTCATCAGACAGTACATGATTCCAAGTATCCCAATCTGAAAGTTGGCCCCATGCCATTGTCTCATCACTTACACCCAATCACAAATCAAGCCCAAATCCACTACCTGGAGCCAGGTTCATAAACCTAGTCCTAGGGATCCACAGGGGTTCACATTTGAGCCTTTTCCCAGCAATAACTCACCTGATTCAGCTAATCAAATGCTTGAGGAGACTTGTATAGATCTTAAATTATTTGATAGGTATAGGCAATATTGTCAGAGGCCCTCTAGTTATCTATCAAATTTGTTCAGATGTACACAACAGCCCAGGGCGTGGCTAGGGGTGGTTTCTGGAAAGGACCATAGACAAATTCCATTCTGTCTGCTACTGATTTGGCATTACAGCTATATGCTTAATAAAACAGGGAATCTATGTAACTAATTTCTGAGGTCTGTGTTGTGAAATATTCTGGCTGTGTCAGTGAGAAAAATATCGGTGGGAGTTCTAGGTAAAAAAGAATAAGAAGAAAAAATAATAAATGAATTGAGGCAGAACAAGTTATTTTGATTCATTGTATGGAATTGTTACCGAATAGACAGAAGCAAACCAATACTTCAGAACTTGGTTCTGGAAATTGAAAGTAAAACAAAACTTGTTAATAAAGAGGAAGAAGTCTCAACCTGGCCACATGTGAGATACTTAACACCAAACATGTCTCTTCATTGGTTAACCATAAATATTCAACCTCACACCCTTGCATGACAATGTCTTGTAACGGGGCCCAGTAATGTCAATCGTGACCACATTTCCACTTTAGTGATTCAGCAGACATTATTTTCCAGAGCGATTTACAGTAGTAAGTGCATACATTTTCATCCATACTGGTCCCATGTGGGAATCAAACTCACAACCCTGGTATTGCAAGTGCCATGCTCTACCAACGGATCCACACTGGACCACTTGTGAGTGAATTGTCACCAAACACGTAATTTTGTTGCATTTAGGGTCTCACACATTATGCAAAGGTCCGCACGTCATTCACCATGTCCCGACATGGGGGAAAACACAGAGTTATCATAAACCGCCAATTAAAAAAACAACATTAATTTACATGTTCAGGCTTGTATGAATGTCTTGCTTAATATAATGTTTTGTGTCGCTGTCGCAAATCAACTGCATTATACTTTTTTTTAAAAACACTTACATTTCAACCAGTAACATGGCTCTTTGGCGAGCTTTGCTTCGAGCCTATGTCAATGAGCGTTAGCATTCTACCTACCAACTGCTGCATCCAAAATAGGTATTTTGTAACTATCACAACCAAATATAAGCTTAGTGACTTTTGAAGCAATGATCAAAACAACATTGTAAACATGTGAGAACCCCTAAATAGTTTTCTGTTTAGAAGTAATAACTAAGTAAATCTAAGCTATGTTTAATGGCCAGTTGTTTTCCCCCACGGTGACCATTGTACTTGTTTATGATGTGAGTAGTGATTCAAAATATTGGTACATCCAACCTGAAACAACAGTGGCAGGTTGACTGTTTTGTTGTTGTCTGAACTGCAGATTGCCCATTTAAATTTACTCCAAGCCACACCGGGAGGATTAGCAACCCTAGTTCCCTGTTCAGAAGGAATATCCTATAGATTACATAGGGCCATACATTTCCCATGAAGAACTACAGGTCAAACTGTATAACCTGGCTTCTTATTTTGAGACTTGTAATTCAAAGGGAACCATTTTCTTTCAACTTCTTTTCTTTCAACTTCTCACATAACAGTCCATGATGAAGAGTCCAATCTTGGCTTGATCATATTATAATGCATGAATAGTGGAATTCTTAAAGCTGGGTTTCTCTATAGGGACCCACAGGAATGCACGTCTTCCAATACAGCACTTCGACAGGTCAAGGCTTGCTTGATGATGGTTCAATAAAATGAAAGTTCATAGACTGATCTGTATGATACAGATGGAAAACATTCAAAAACTCAAAAAATAACCAGTTTCTAAAATAGCTATGTACAGTATGTGGTGTGTTGGGAGGGGTCTTTTTAAGGACCTACCTTGGCATGAAACTCTCTTTAACTCTTCCTCTTCCCACAGAAAGCATCTGCTTGCTTTGCATAGTGGTGACATCTCTCGCACGGACCCACTTCTCTGCTGTTTGAGGTCAAGTTTGTTAGTTTACCAAGGTGTTTGTTTTACACACTCTCTCTTCCCTACTCCTTACTGATCTCTCTTGTCTCTGAGGCTCTTTTGTTCTTTCTGCTGCTTCTCTCTCTCTTTCATGTCACCCTCCATTATGTCTTCCTTTTTCCTGAAAGGCATGCATTTTTAATGCACAAACAAGCGTGGGCTCCCACTGACTTTAGCCCCGGGAAACACAATCTCACTCTCGGATCCTCTGTTATTCCTTGGAAAAAGCTTCCTCCTTTCACAAAGGATGATTCCCCAAATGCACAGGATCTCAGGCAAGCATGAACAACTGTGAAATGAGCATGCAAATGCTACAGATACTATCTGTATGTAAAGATTATGCTTCAGCTACAGTATATCATAGACAGACTATTCAGTCATTGCATAAGGAAACAAGATATTTCAATAATGTCTTTATACTTCTGCTGTTTAACATAAAATAAATAGCTAGAAAAAGGTCACAAAAACAGGTGTGCTCGATAGAAAGTTTAATATTATAGGTGAAGGAAGGATAGATTGTCAATTGGGGACCGCCGGGACCAACTTGATGTTCTTACTCAGTTTTGCATTTTACGTCCAAGATGTTACAGCAAACATCCGCCAACCCAACCCAAATCCCAGATGTGTGCTTATGGGTAAACCTTTATGTATTGGCTGCATTGTAATGACAAACAAAGATCACAATAGTCTTTAGGAAGAGAAAATTGGGTCAAACATATTTCTACATTTTGCTAACTTATGGACCTGTTTCTCCCCCTACTGGCTAACCGAGGTACAAGCAGTACCAGTATGTGTTGACAATGTCATGTGGTGGTGATAGTCCATCGTTCTTCAGCCTGAACCTGTGGAACAATAACAAGGTGTGCAGGTTTTTGTTGCAACCAAGTACTAACACACTTGATGAAACAAATGGACTAATCATCAACCCCTTAATTAGCTGGTGTGTTAATACTTCTTGACTGGAACAAAGGGGCGCACAACCTACAGGTGACAGGATTGAGGTTGGAGACAGTTACCTCATGAAACGAGAAAAATAAAATCCTTGGCAAAAGAACACACACCGATAAATAAATGGGTGGGTAGATGGACAGATGGATGAGTGGACTGATGGAAAAGGGGTAAATTAATAGGTATATATTGTAATTGTATTTATTATCACAGACCTATCATTAGAAAGTACATAAAATACAAACCAATACCTCTAGGGTAACAGTATCTGAGTTGAAGACTGTACATGAAGTTGTTATCATGCCACTAGATGGAGACAGAAAACTAATTGGTAACTCATAACTCAGTGGCTTGCCCTCATTTCAGGGCTAGTGTGGTTGCTCTTAATTTGTTCTCCTAGTCTAATACAGGTATAGATATATGAGAACAATGAAGATGGGCTCCTCAAAACATTATCTATTCAACACTGTCTACCTCAAATAGGCTTAGTTCCTGCTCAAAACTGTCACATTTTCCCAAATGTTTCAAACCCGATAAGGATGGAGCAGACCGTTTGGTGCCATTCAGACATTCCATAGAGTCTAATCATTGGGCTACTAAAGTGGTACTAAAAGAGAGATATAGCACGTCCTGTCTTAAACGCTGTGTAGTGTGAGTAGCGCAAATGCTTCCTCTAGTCTGCAGGTTGGATGATGAGTCAGTCTGAAGTAGACCGGCAGCTAGCACATAATAATCATGCAAAATAACCAAGTCAGGCAAATACAAAGACTTAGAAAACTTGTTCAGCCAGCTCCCAACCTGCATCCATTCAGTTAGACTGATATTTTTCAGAAACGCTGTCGACAACTTGGGACAGAAGTCTTTTTTTGTCTATTTATTAGACATTTAGCAGGATAAAATCTCTTGAGAAGTTCCCTGTCTTTTTCAAGTCCCCAAATGAAAAAACTCAAAACACACAAACTATACTTAGGAACAATACACACCCTTGCAAAATACAGTGTATTCGGAAAGTATTCAGACCCTTTCACTTTTACGTTACAGCCTTTTTCTAAACTGGATTCAATTGTCCCCCCCCCCTTCCCTCCTCAATCTACACACAATACCCCAATAATGACAAAGCAAAAGCTGATTTTTTTAAAGTTAAATTTGAAAATGTATTAAAAAAATGAAATATCATATTTGCATAAGTATTCAGACCCTTTACTCACTACTTTGTTGAAGCACCTTTGGCAGCGATTACAACCTCAAGTCTTCTTGGGTATGACACTACAAGCTTGCCACACCTGTGTTTGGGAAGTTTTTCCCATTCTTCTCTGCAGATCCTCTCAATCTATGTCAAGTGGGATGGGGAAGTTCCCTGCATAGCTATTTTCAGGTCTCTCCAGAGATGTTCGATCAGGTGCAAGTCTGGGATCGAGATGGGCCACTCAATGACATTCAGATACCCGAAGTCACTCCTGCGTTGTCTTGGCTGTGTGTGCTTAGGGTCGTTGTCCTGTTGGAAGGTGAACCTCTGCCCCAGTCTGAGGTCCTGAGTGCTCTGGGGCAGGTTTTCATCAAAGATCTCTCTGTACTTTGTTACATTCATCTAACCCCTGGCCTCCTTGTCGTGCCGCTGAAAAACATCCTCACGGCATGATGCTGCCACCACCACGCATCACCGTAAAAATGGTATTGGCCAGGTGATGAGTGGTGCCTAGTTTCTTCCAGACATGACACTTGGCATTCAGGCCAAAGAGTTCAATTTTGGTTTCATCAGACCAGGAATCTTGTTTCTCATGGTCTGAGAATCCTTTAGGTGCCTTTTGGCAAACTCAGAGCAGGCTGTCATGTGCCTTTTACTGAGAAGTGGTTTCTGTCTGGCCACTCTACCATAAAGGCCTGATTGGTGGAGGGCTGCAGAGATGGTTGTCCTTCTGTAGGGTTCTCCCATCTCCACAGAAGAACTCTGGAGCTCTGTCAGAGTGACCATCGGATTCATGGTCACCTCCCTGACCAAGGCCATTCTTCCCAATTGCTATTTTTGGCCGTGCAGCCAGCTCTAGGAAGAGTCTTGGTGGTTCCAAACTTCTTCTATTTAAGAATGATGGAGGCCAATGTGTTCTTGGGGACCTTCAATGCTGCAGAAATGTGTTGGTACCCTTCCCAAGATCTGTGCCTCAACATAATCCTGACTCTGAGCTGTTTTTGCTTTGTCGGGTATTGTGTGTAGATGGATTAAATACACATTTTTCTCATCAATTTTAGAATGAGGCTGTAGTGTAACAAAATGTGGAAAAAGTGAAAGGGGTCTGAATACTTTTCGAATGCCCTATAATATGGGAACTACTGTCTAGTAACAATGAATTTAAAAAAAAATTAAAGACAAGTTGTAAAACTAGGCCTAGGTCTATTGTAACCACTGTTGATCCACTTCTGAGCTCAAGTTAAGATTGTATTTAAATAGGTGCCTTGTATTTTTTTTCCTGTATTAGCCGTTGCACACAGAGTTTTTATATCTAAGGAATTATCAAACTTTTTTCTTTAATGACAATATGTTTGTTTTTTTCATTGAAAAGGTGTCAGAGCGTTTGGTGGGATTGGCCTTAAATCAGTGGTTCCCAACCAGGGGTACTCGGACTTGGCCTATCCACGGGTGGGTACTTGAGAAGATTCATGAGACCATAGGCCTACTGGTAAAATGCAAATGAGGGGGTACTTCAGGAGTACTCCAGGCAGAGCAAAATTCAGTTGGTGATACAGTAACGGAAAAAGGTTGGGAACCACTGCCTTAGACCAATCGTCATACAGTACATACATAATCCGGCATCCTTGGGACGTACAACTCTGACATCACCCCATAGAAGTAGAAATGTAAACTCATTAGCGTTAGGTAATGGTTATGGCTAGGGTAGGGTAGGGATGTCTCAAAGATTCCGGGTAGCACTAACCCTTTCTTCACGTCTTACTTTCTCTATGATCCATTTCAAATATTATCCTCATGGTCACTGACAATACTTGTATAACCAATTAGGGTCAGTAATGTTGGGTAGTTGAGGGATTTTAGAAGAATGTCTAAAGGCTCATATGAAATAAGTAGACAAACAGAATAGCCACAATATTTTGTTTCAAATCAGCATAAGATTCAATTGAATACACCAACTGACGTGTCAATTCTGTCAAATTTCCTGGGCCACTTTTATGGATGTGCACTGTTAAGCTTACTGTATGTTTCCCAGTAGAAGCAGGTTTTTTTCCTGGGAATTTCCTGCACCATTTCTTTCTTGAGGCAAGTCGAAGTTCAGTTGCAGAAGTCTACACCCCTTTGCTGGGGATTGGTCAGCAATATCTAGTGTTTGTTGTTTACTGCACCAAACATAGTTAGACGCAAAATTGCAAGACTAAAGACCTCTGCAAACACATTAAAATGAATGGCAAATGTCTTGATTTATCTTAGATTCATTCTGACTATTTTAAGAAAGTGTTTCTTTATGTGTTGTTGGAATGGTGTTGCAAGAGGGACAAACAGTAATATTGCCACTTTTTTTCTAGTTTTTCAACCAAAGGCCTTTTTAATGGAGTATGCGAGGCACAGACGTTCGCTTTGGATAGGGAGACACAATACGGAGCCTTCCAGCGGCTTCCAGAGGCCAAATTGAGCACCATACCGCATCGCCTTGCGCCTCTCAAATTTTGTAACAATGCGGAGACTTCCAGAGGCATGCAGAGGCCAAATTGAGCACCATGCCGCATTGCCTTGCGCCTCTCAAATTTTGTAACAATGCGATGGGCTCCGTATAGCTCCACATGATTGGTTGACGGTAGGGCGGGAGGTCCTGTATAAACACAAACTCACTTCCTTGACAACAACTGGGCTCCTCCGCGAAGCGCATAAAGTATGTTTGGTCTGATTTCTGCGGAGGCCGCATCGCAGTACATGCTGTATGGCAAATGCAGAAGTCGGATTGACCATGAAGCGCCTTTTAGTGTCGCCTTTGTTGTCGCACCTCAGTCTTGTCCGTGGTTCTGCTGTCATTGCCCTTTCTGTGTGCTGACAGGCAAAGATGGGACATATGTTGGGGGGTGTAATCACTACTCACACAATAAGAATAGCTTAATATGCATTTTTAAGCAAATACAGTCCTGCACAGAGTAATGGAAACCCATTTTTGCAGGATTTACAAATTACACAGTGGTCATTTTCTGATATACTATCTGGTCAGACCGGTTTGGTTGGACAGTGACCTAGAATGCAGCCTAGTTTCATCACATTTTTCTTATGTTTTGATATATGTATATGTTTATTGAGGTGTTGAAATAATAACAACATTGTTTTATTTTGTTCACTGTTGAATTTCTTGATACTTTTGTAAAGGTCTGATGATGGCTCCATTCCGTTTCCTATATTTAGGCTATGTAGCCTGGCCCGGAGTTAAAATAGTTTATTTACCTATTACTTGGCTGATAAATATTTCTACCTTAATGTTCAATCTCTTCCTTCATTTCCATCCAAGCTAGTTGTGTTTAATTTTAGATTCAGTAAGTCTCAAATGTTTCCCAAACAGAGCGGGTATTGTGTCAGATGTCTGTGGACCCGTGGTGCAATCTGTTTATTCAGTGTGGCTTTTGTTCATGTTTTCCCCAGCTCAAGCGACGGTCTGTCGATCAAGATCCATGTGTCCGCCCACTTCACCCTTCCCTCTGCTGCATCTGGCTGCAGTGCCTCGAATGTAGTCTGTATCCAGGGAAGCTGAGAGAGCTGCGCCTTTAATTCGTTTATTCACGAAGAGCACATGAACCCTCGGCTAAAAAAGCTGATTCTGTAAAGGTAAGACAAATGAATAGAAATATGAATTAAGTAATGTGTGTTGAGTGTAACCAGTTAATGGTATTTTTTTAACATGTATTTTTATAAATAAAATACAGTTCGAATGTGTTACAAATGCGCGGTCGATTTCGAACGCAAGTGCTCAATGCGGAAGTTCACGAGCGGTATTTCTCGCTCAACGTTCCACAGATATGTGTTACATTGTAACCTCTTGTCGCCAGTAGCCTGGTAATCAGCACTTTGATGTGCTTCATCCAGACGTGGTCTAGCGGGATACATCTTAACTGGTGTTTAACGAACGAAGTTAGCAAAAGTAGCTGGTACATTCAAAATGGCTTCCTCTGTCGCTTCCCATTCCCTCTCAAGTTCCTATGTTTGCTTCTGAAAAGTAAGTTAAGGGGACAACACACAAACCAGTATTAAGTATACTGTCGTGTTGGACCAGGTTTTGTTGTTTCATAATATTGCTCAGTAATTAAGGCGCCCGCATACTAGCTTAAGTGTGCTTATAGCACAACTCAGCTAGGTGTCACGAACGTCTGTACCTCGTATACTCTTAAAACACCTTTGCTTGAAAAATATTACATTGTTTGCCTCTTGAGACGCCGTAGCAACAACATAACCAGCCACTAACTCAAACTAGTAAAATTTAATTGAAGACAAAATCAAGAAATCTGTAATTCATTTTGACCTTTTTTCTAAGGGTCTTATTAAGGCTTCTGCATGATTCGGTTTGGCTGGCGCCTAGTCAAACAGAAACGAGTGTGCTAGCATACTCCCTTAAGACTTTTGCTTGAAAAATGAGAAAAGCAGCAATAGTACTGTTTATCCAACTTGGAACGCTGTATGTAGCCTGTATTCGCTTCCTCAAAATAGTCAAAATTTATAAGATAACCTTAAATATGTATGACCGATTTTGTTGAGTTATGCCAAGGAGCTCTTAGTTGCTCAATTTTACATCTAACCAGTTGCAGTGCATGGGTAAAATCACTGGAGAAGCCCCCCACCCCTCATATAACAACTTATACTGTTTGTTTAATTGCAGTGTTTGCTGTTAATTCATATGCCTTGTGGGGCAGCAGAGTAGCCTAGTGGTTAGAGCGTTGGACTAGTAACCGGAAGGTTGAGAGTTCAAACCCCTGAGCTGACAAGGTACAAATCTGTCGTTCTGCCCCTGAACAGGCAGTTAACCCATTGTTCCCAGGCCATCATTGAAAATAAGAATGTGTTCTTAACTGACTTGCCTGGTTAAATAAAGGTAAAAAAAAGTTATATGTATATATATATTAAATAAATAAATAATTAGGCCTAAAGGCAGTGACCATAAGAAGACAGTGGAAGAATAAATTCAACCACACCTTTTGTTTTAATAACAAAACTGGATAACCTATGTCCGGTGAAGTCGACCACACATATTTCATGTAACAGTCGGTGACATTACCTACAGTATGGTTAAGCGAGTTAATGTTTCCAACATTTGTGGACCACTAAACTACTGATTTAGAACCTCGGTGTTACCACAAGTCGTAAAGCAAACAGGAGCTGCTTCCACTATTCCAGCACCATTTCAACTTCAACATCATCAAATCACCTCTGCTTAGTCTAATACAGTGACAACTAAAAGATACCAAAAACTATTTAGTCCAATCAACATCAGCTAAATATGATGTGGCTGTCCATAGTTCTGATTTCTGTTTGCGCACGCGTCTGTGCACGTGCGTTGTGCAAGTAGAAAAACGCCAATGTCATCCTCTTATGTTGATGAAACGGTATATCACTGTCATACAGTACATGGTTGTATTTTTTGTTGTCCTAGGCTAGCCTTCTACATCTAGCTACTGTACATATTGAACTTCTATCCTCTCAGGAAAGGTGCACAACAATGTATGAATTAAAGATTGGATCACAATCGCCATTATAATCATTGGCGAGTACGGAGTATTAAGTAAAACCACAAGTCCAAATCTCTATAAAGGTTAAATAATAATAAAAAACAATTTAAATCTCAATCCATGGCTAATTTAGGGAAGGGCCAATTTTAGCTAGCTAGCCCCCGGAGGACAACACAATGAGATGCAACAATTCAAGTTGTTTCTGTTAATGACGTATGCTCAAAGGGATTTGATAGGAAAGAAGCCAAATCCAAGCTGGATTCCCTTGACACTTAATATTTTTCGCCAGGACCATTCACAGTTGAGCTTGCATAGTTTAGCTCAACGCTGATTGGCTAATCTGTTAAGCTCACTCGGATGCTTTCTCCTGTGCGAATTGAAGGAAAATTATGAAACTCCGAGAGACGAAAGATAAATAATTTGATTTATATTTCTGGGTGGGGGTTACAATTTTAGGGGAAGCCTGGCTTCCCTTGGCGTCAATGAATACATACCACTGCATCTAACTAAGATGTTTAATGCAGTATTTCTCATCTATCGAAGAAAGACAAACACTTCATTGAAGAATCCCTACTGTTGACCAATGACCGACGAAAGGGTGTAGACTTCAGCTACTGAAGTTCAGCTTGCCTGGAGAATTGTTTTTTTGTGCACGAACAGCCAAAAAAAAACTTGCCGAAGAACAAAACTAACAAAACGTCATAATCCAGTGCATTCGGAAAGTAAGTTAGTCTTATTCTAAAATGTTACGTTACAGCCTTATTCTAAAATGGATTAAATGAAATAAAAAAAATCCTCAATCTACACACAATACCCTATGATAAAGCAAAAACTATTTTTTAGAAAAGTTTGCAAATGTATTAAAAATAAAAAACATACCTTATTTATATAATATTCACACCCTTTGCTATGAGACTCGAAATTGAGTTCAGATGAATCCTGTTTCCATTGATCTACTAACTTGATTGGAGTCCACCTGTGGTAAATTCAATTGATTGGACATTATTTGGAAAGGCACTCACCTGTCTATATAAGGTCCCAAGGTTGACCAGTGCATGTCAGAGCAAAAACCAAGCCATGGGGTCGAAGGAATCGTCCGTAGAGCTCCGAGACAGGATTGAGTCGAGGCACAGATCTAGTGAAGGGTACCAAAACATGTCTGCAGCATTGAAGGTCCCCAAGAACACAGTGGCCTTCTTCATTCTTAAATGGACGAAGATTTGAACCGCCAAGACTCTTCCTAGACCTGGCCCCTGGTCAAACTGAGCAATCGGGGAGAAGGGCCTTGGTCAGGGAGTACCTAAGGACTCTGATGGTCTGATGAAACCAAGATTGAACTCTTTGGCCTGAATGCCAAGCGTCACATATGGAGGAAACCTGGCACCAACCCTACGGTGAAGCATGGTGGTTGCAGCACCATGCTGGGGGAATGTTTTTCAGCGGCAGGGACTGGGAGGCTAGTCAGGATTGAGCGAAAGATGAATTAAACAAAGTAAAGCGAGATCCTTGATGAAAACCTGCTCCAGACCTCGGACTGGGGCGAAAGTTCAACTTCCAAGTAGAACAACGACCCTAAGCCCACATCCATGACAATGTGGGAGTGGCTTCGGGACGAGTCAAGTGTTTTTTATGTCATAGGTTATTGTGGGTAGATTGATGGAAAAAATATTCAAGCCATTTTAGAATGAGGCCAGGTCTTAATACTTTCCTAATGCACTCTGATGGGAAGCATGCGGGCAATTAAACATTTTACCACGGCTAGATTTTTGTGCAGTATTACTCAAGTGAAAAAAAAAATGCATAAACTAAAACTAGTAGTCTCTTGTTGAATGACAAACAATTCAAAAATCCCGTCCTTAGTTCCCACTCCTGCTAGGAGTAGTACTGTTGACCAATAACCGACGAAGGGGCGTAGAATTCGGCTACCAAAGTTCGAACTGCAGCAATAATTTGTGTGCATGAACACCAAAACGAAGAAAACTGTCATATGCGAACTGTTTAGACAGGGAAGCATGCGACATTTACCCCGCTTCTAGTCTCACGTCGATTCATTTGTAAAAAATAAATAAAAAATACTGCTATTTTACTATGTTCGCGTTCCCCTGTTCAAACATTGCGTCCATCAACCACAGGTTGTGTGCCACATTATCGACTGACAGATTGCTATAACATATGTGGTTAGCTGATAAGTCAAATACCGATCCAGGCGTTGTACGGTCTGGCAGGCGTCAGCAACGCCTGGGCGGAGGAATGCGCTGATTGTAGCCAGAGAGCGGTAGGCCTATTCCGATGAATCAGCATTGTGACTATAAGTAAGGTGGGGGGAAGGGAGGAGTAACTTTAGCTGGGTGGAATTTCCACAGGAGGGAGCCATGTTTATTTGTGCTATCTGGGGTCCTTGGGACATCTCTACCTTAAACCATAACCCAACCTACGATAACCTGTTTACATTTCAATGGGATGATGCCAGTGTTGGACGTCACAAGGATCCCGGATAGCAAGTACTATGTTGATAGAAATATCGGTATTTGTATGCGTCAGACCCTGTATGTTATTCACCACTCTGCCAATGTAACGGGCCTGGAGGATGGCATGCTGGGGTTTATTTTTTTACTTTTCAAGACAACAACTGAAGATACTACGTTTAATTTGTGTAAGTGTAGGCCGTCATTTGTAAATAAGAATTAGTTCTTTACTGACTTTCCTAGTTAAATAAAACAAAAAGTTGAATTTACATCTACTTGTGTAGAGGTCAAATTATCATATGGGGCCAGAAGACTAGTTGCTTATTGTAGACATGTTGTCAAATTTGTTTTTCTATAACTACTACAGTACAAGGTTGATTTCAAACTAATGGTTATAATTAAAAACATTTATCGCGATACAGGCAATCATTTTTCAAGCCTATCAATCCATTATGGCCCTCTTGGAGTTTAATGTCACTGTCTAAGCAAACTCAAGAGGAAACTCTGCTGTCCTATTTTACAATAAACATTTTCACTTAAAAAACCAGTATGTTACAAACAAATTCCAATCCACTGCAGGCAATTTGAAAATCATTCATGGTAATCATGTTTTTGTTGTGATTTGCCATACACGAGGTAGCTGGGAGTTTACTTACCATGGAAAATGCTCATCATTTGCAGACTTCACCATTTCAGAAATGTGGCAAAAATGGGGTCATATTTGTGTCGGGTAGGCTGATCTCCCATGCCTTCATCTCAACCATGACTCACCCCTTTCCCTCAATGTGTTATCCTTATAGTTATCCTTATAGCGAACAAGATTTTCTCCTGTGATCTTTGTGACTATCAAACAACTCGGCTCCATCTGCATACAAATTCCACCTTCAATATGAAAATATTTTTGTTGCATTACAGTGTGTGATTCTTCGTTTTTGCCTGCAACTAACATTTTGTTGGTTTGGTCTACAAAACGATGCATACTGCTCCTTGTCCTTCCATCGTCCTGAAGCTGGAGCAACCTTCAGGTTCTCACCCAATGCAATGTGACACAAACAATTTGCATTGAGGAGGTAAAAGCGGGCATTGTTATTTGTAGCTGCTCGTAGCCTTTTACAGTTCCACAGCACCTGGTCCCAGTAGCCAAGTTCTAGTGTATCACCCTCTCCCCCCTTCTGCACACACACAAGTCACCCTGTGACTTTGTATGTCATGTGCATTGACGTGCTGGTGACTATCATGTGTTCTCCCTGCTCTAGCTGGATGTTTGTCACTTTTAGGCTCCCGCCGCCCTGGTTGGCAGGCCGCCGTGGCTGGAGGCAAGTGTCCAACACTCGTCTCAGCACTGGATGTATGTACAAAGTGCTGTTTAGCCATTAGCCATTTTCAGTGTGTGTGTCTGCCATTTTATCTTTACTCAGCTGAATTATTTTGGGTTAATATTACAAAATGCTTGCATCGGGAGTGGGATCTTTTTTTCTGTTTAAGGCACTATGTTAGAATTGATAAAGGTCCAATTTCCACTTCTTATTTCACTTTTCTTGCAAATGTCTCCAGCAAGTCTGTGTTCATATTTGTTTTAGGGATATGTACTTATGATAATGATTTACAAATACTGACATTGGTCGGAATATGCTCTTGATACGTTAACTAGGAAGCTTTTTTTTAATAGTCCTGGTTTGAAGTTGATTGTCACTCTGTTTTGTCTGTAAACAGAAATTTATTTTTGAATCCCTTTGTCTTAACAGGCATTTACTAAAATGTCATATTGGAAGATGTGTTCAATGGATGTTGGATAATCAACAAAGATCCTATCACTTCAGACGAATGCCTTACTGGCATTGTTCCTCTTTCTTTCTCTCTACTGTAGCACACAAACAAGCTTTGAGTTTGCTTCCTGTTTCAAGACTGGAGAGCTAGAGTGTTCTCCAATCGCGAGAATAATGGTAGCAAACTGTACCATCTTATCAGTGTGGCGATCTAAGTTGGATGTTCCACTCAGCAGGCACCTTGCAGGTCTGTCTGAAAAGACCTGAAGGAGAGTTAAGAACTGAAGCAGTTTTTCAGTAACATGCGGAAGCAATGAGAAAAAGAGGAAGCCGTCCCATATATATGCCTGTGCGTCGCCGTAGGAAAGGTAGAGAAAGTAAATGAACACACAAGTACATTATTCATAATATCTTAGATTTTCAGGTGCACTCAAGTTGAACATTTCAGTTCTAGCATTAGCAAATTGTCATACCCTTTTGAAACCCTAATCCTGATATTCTAGTGTGTTTTATTAAGAAATCTTATTACTGTAAGTACATAGGATGTGCACTTTTGGCATCTTTACCAAACAATATAAAACACTGAAATAACTAAACATAACTTGCAAAACAACTGAATGGAAAAGGTTACTTCTTAAAAAGCTTTATATGTTCTAACCAAAGTGCTACTTGGCTCCCTCTACAGGGCCAACATGTACTCCAAGGGCACCAAACGCAAGTTCTCTGATGGTGTGGACAACAAGGCGGTGGCGGCATCCTATAGCCTGCAGCGCCAGTCCCTGCTGGACATGTCCCTGCTCAAGCTGCAGCTGTGCCACATGCTGGCGGAGCCCAACCTGTGTCGCTCGGTGCTCATCGCCAACACGGTACGCCAGATCCAGGAGGAGATGGCCCATGACGGCAGCTGGCAGGTGGTCACAGAGGCCTTAGGTGGCTCTGGCCATGGCCCATCTGACCGCTTGGTGGACACCGAGGTTCTGTGCCAGTCGCCGGAGCAGCAGGACGGTGGGCCTAGGCTATACTCAGTGATGGGCTACGACGGCTGCCGTGAGGAGGAAGTGGTGACGGACCAGGCACTGTGTTCTGTGGTGGTTGGCGACAGGGCCCCGGCCCTCCTGTTGGGGACCATTGGCCACTGCTGGGACAGGGGGGAACTGAGAGTGGAGGATGGGGTCAGCAAAGACTCCGGTACAGGGGACGAGGAGGGGACGATGTCTGGGGAGGGTGCTAAAATGGCAACGGGGCAGGTGTTTGGGACTTTCGAGATCAAGAACGGTGCCCCCGGGTCAGACCCGGCACTAGAGGAGCTGTTCTCTGACGTTGATGCCTCGTATTATGACTTGGACACCATGCTGACAGGCATGCAGAGTGCCCCCAAGATGGGGCCTTACGACTTTCTGGACAGCTTGGCCTCCTCACACGGCTCTGTGTCCAACTCCAGCTGTAGAGCCGATCTCAATGAACTTGACCACATTATGGAGATCATTGTGGGTTCATAGCTTACAGACTTAAAACTTGAATACTGTTTCATTGATCTTGTGCCACTGCCTTTTTGTCTTGTATGTGCGGACATACAGTATTTACACACTTTCCTCTGTATGGAAACTGAGTGAAATCCATCTCTGTGCAATGAAATGTTCATCTGAAAAGGTTCATACTTTCTCAAGTTCACCACCCTTTTTCTTATGTATACTTTCTTTATGTTTGTATTTGAGTGTGTTCTCTCTTCTGTTTTTTTTAATGTAGTTTCTGGTTTAATTTATTGTACTTATTACACTACATCAATTCAGAGCAGCACAACATATTTACATAAACTATAAATATTTTCTTTAAAAATATATATAAGAAAAATATTGTTAAAACGTTTCTGTATAAATATACACATATATTTTTTTACTAAAGAGACAGTCTGGGAATTGTTCTTTTTTTTCTATATTTCTATATCCAGAACAATTGCACAAAAGCTCTAATTTACCTGTTGTCTTCCAAAGGTTTAACTTTGGTTGTGTCTTTGAGCTACAAGAGTAAAGATGCATTGTCGAAAAACGTGAATTGCGTTCAGTATGGTCACAATGTGATGCACCCTTGTCTTGGTCTATGATTTGGTGCTACAGTATATGCACCATGTACAGTATTCCTTATAAACACATTGCCTTCTTGAGCCATACAGTTTGTTTTTGCACCACGGCTAGCTTAACCTCACAGCCTAGCATGTGGTGCCATTTGTTTGCTATTAGAAATAACATATGTTCTTATATTTGTGTCTCATTACAAATGAGGAATTGTAATGGGTATATTTCTCATTTTATGTTATGACTTTTAGCCTATTTTATTTATTAAGTGTAAACATATGGTGGCGTTAAACCTTGGTAATACTTAAGGTTGTAGAAGATTTTCATCTTTCTGACATTAATTGATATTTTGAAATCCTAATGAGTTTCTGGACTTTCATGCATACTTTTAGTGAAGTTATTACTTTCTTATTCAAAACAAACTGAGAACATGTAAAGAATTGTGCTTTTCAGCTGACCTATTCCAACAAGTTTTTATTTATTTCTTATTGCGTTCAAAGCCTGCACTCAGGCACAAGTTAATATTGTGAGAAAACAACTGATTGCTGATTAAACAGACATGAGGTGGGAGATCTCACATTTCTTTTTGATAAATAAGTACTGTACATTTGACATTTGTGACCATGAGCTAGAGTACATTTAGCTTTTTTAAATACAAGTAAACTGTAGCAGTTTTTACAATTTTTAATAAAGGTTACAACATCATCGTAATATGAATGAATTGTGTAGTTCTGTTTTCTGAGGACATATGAAGTATTAATTTATGTCGGATTGTCATTCCAAATTAGTGTCCCTGCCAATCTTTCAGGTAAATAAAACACTCACATCTCTGATTCAAAGTACAGTGGGGCAAAAAAAGTATTTAGTCAGCCACCAATTGTGCAAGTTCTCCCACTTAAAAAAGATGAGGCCTGTAATTTTCATCATAGGTACACTTCAACTATGACAGACAAAATGAGAAGAAAAAAATTCAGAAAATCACATTGTAGGATTTTTTAATGAATTTATTTGCAAATTATGGTGGAAAATAAGTATTTGGTCAATAACAAAAGTTTATCTCAATACTTGTTATATACCCTTTGTTGGCAATGACAGAGGTCAAACGTTTTCTGTAAGTCTTAACAAGGTTTTCACACACTATTGCTGGTATTTTGGCCCATTCCTCCATGCAGATCTCCTCTAGAGCAATGATGTTTTGGGGCTGTTGCTGGGCAACACGTACTTTCAACTCCCTCCAAAGATTTTCTATGGGGTTGAGATCTGGAGACTGGCTATTCCACTCCAGGACCTTGAAATGCTTCTTATGAAGCCACTCCTTGTTGGGGAATAATCAGAATTGGTGGATAACATAGATAAGATGTTTTATATTCATGATATGCTTATGAGTTATTTCTCATAAGAATGTATTTTGTTGTACTATAGTGGTGGCCATTGGCAGTTATCTGTTCTATGTCAAGACTAAGTTGCATGGGCTGCAGAGAGGGGAGAGGTCAAGGGGTCATCAAGTGTAAACATATCTTTTGCTCTTTTGCTCCACTGTGTCGGTGTGCCAGTCACTCCCTACTTTTCCCATCGGGGAAAGGAGGATGGCAGTGTCTGGAATCATTCTATGCTCCCTCTTTGTTGACCTATAGGGTCACTCTCCTCTCCGTGAGTTTGTCCAGGATTGGTTGTATTTAGAATTGGTTCTATCTAAATGATAATTTGATATATATCATAGGGTGGGGGTAATGTCTTGGTACCATCTTGTACCAAGGACGAGATAAGAGCTTTGTTTAGGAGACCAAACTGAACGATAATTTATAGCCAACTCTGTTTGGCTAGGGGATACTCCTCTCTGAAGTAAAGTCTTTCTTTGTGTAAGTCCCTGGGACCTATGGATTGTCATGTCGTCTAGGGGGGGGGGGGGGGGGATGGATCTTCGCTATAAAGGATCCCATTTGCCATTATGTTGGGACTCTCAACATTTCATTAGAGATACTGAACTGTTGAAAGTAAAACTGCTATTGCAATATGGAAGGGACTCTCAGATAATTAATTGATAGACACTGAATTCAATGCCCTTGCTGATGGTAGGCTTTGTTACTTTGGTCCCAGCTCTCTGCAGGTCATTCACTAGGTCCCCCCGTGTGGTTCTGGGATTTTTGCTCACCGTTCTTGTGATCATTTTGACCCCACAGGGTGAGATCCTGCGTGGAGCCCCAGATCGAGGGAGATTATCAGTGGTCTTGTATGTCTTCCATTTCCTAATACTTGCTCCCACAGTTGATTTCTTCAAACCATGCTGCTTAACTATTGCAGATTCAGTCTTCCCAGCCTGGTGCAGGTCTACAATTTTGTTTCTGGTGTCCTTTGACAGCTCTTTGGTCTTGGCCATAGTGGAGTTTGGAGTGTGACTGTTTGAGGTTGTGGACAGGTGTCTTTTATACTGATAACAAGTTCAAACAGGTGCCATTAATACAGGTAACGAGTGGAGGACGGAGGAGTCTCTTAAATAAGAAGTTACAGGTCTGTGTGAGCCATAAATCTTGCTTGTTTGTACACTGCTCAAAAAACTAAAGAGAACACTAAAATAACACATCCTAGATCTGAATGAATGAAATATTCTTATTAAATACTTTTTTCTTTACATAGTTGAATGTGCTGACAAAAAAATCACACAAAAATTATCAATGGAAATCAAATTTATCAACCCATGGATGTCTGGATTTGGAGTCACGCTCAAAATTAAACTGGAAAACCACACTACAGGCTGATCCAACTTTGATGTAATGTCCTTAAAACAAGTCAAAATGAGGCTCAGTAGTGTGTGTGGCCTCCACGTGCCTGTATGACCTCCCTACAACGCCTGGGCATGCTCCTGATGAGGTGGCGGATGGTCTCCTGAGGGATCTCCTCCAAGACCTGGACTAAAGCATCCGCCAAATCCTGGACAGTCTGATGGAGAGAGACATGATGTCCCAGATGTGCTCAATTGGATTCAGGTCTGGGGAACGGGCAGTCCATAGCATCAATGCCTTCCTCTTGCAGGAACTGCTGACACACTCCAGCCACATGAGGTCTAGCATTGTCTTGCATTAGGAGGAACCCAGGGCCAACCGCACCAGCATATGGTCTCACAAGGGGTCTGAGGATCTCATCTCGGTACCTAATGGCAGTCAGGCTACCTCTGGCGAGCACATGGAGGGCTGTGTGACCCCCCAAAGAAATGCCACCCCACATCATGCTGGAGGATGTTGCAGGCAGCAGAACATTCTCCACGGCGTCTCCAGACTGTCACGTCTGTCACATATGCTCAGTGTGAACCTGCTTCCATCTAAGAAGAGCACAGTGCGCCAGTGGCGAATTTGCCAATCTTGGTGTTCTCTGGAAAATGACAAACGTCTTGCACGATGTTGGGCTGTAAGCACAACCCCCACCGGTGGACATCGGGCCCTCATACCACCTTCATGGAGTCTGTTTCTGACCGTTTGAGCAGACACATGCACATTTGTGGCCTGCTGGAGGTCATTTTGCAGGGCTCTGGCAGTGCTCCTCCTTGCACAAAGGCGGAGGTAGCGGTCCTGCTGCTGGGTTGTTGCCCTGCTGTCCTAAGTGGACAGTTTGATTTCACAGAAATGTGATTGACTTGGAGTTACATTGTGTTGTTTAAGTGTTCCCTTTATTTTTTTGAGCAGTGTAGGTGACCAAATACTTATTTTCCAAATAAATTCATTAAAAATCCTACAATGTGATTTTCTGGAGTAGTTTTTCTCAGTTTGTCTGTCATAGTTGAAGTGTACCTATGATGAAAATTACAGGCCTCTCTCATATTTTTAAGTGGGAGAACTTGCACAATTGGTGGCTGACTAAATACTTTTTTGCCCCACTGTATGTTAAAGAGAAAGCTATAGAGTGAAAATAGTGCAATTAAGCTAAAACTACTTTGACTCAATCAAAACATAGCTGCTAGACCTAAATGTGTAATCTGTAAGATTTCCTGCTGATGTACCCATAGATCTTTAAAGAATATGACTTCAAAGACACTGCAGTGAATTCAGGGAAAGCCTTTACCGACTGAATCCCGGTCCAATGTCAACCCGATACCTTAGCCATTATGCTAAGTTTCTGATTAAGGTTGCTCATCACTTCTGAAGCCATTCAGCAAATGTGTGGGGTAAACACTTTTACACCGTTAAACCAGTAGATCTGAACCTCTAAAAGTTGCTACAATCAAATAGTCACCTCCAAAATTATTGGCACAATTGCTAAAGATGGGCAAAAAAATACTATAAAATAGATAATATAAATACTGAGCTATATTGTATAATAAAATTTTAAAAATTTTACACTAATACAATTGCTCAAAGTGCGTTTTGTAAAAAATTGTCTGAAAGATATGCATCAATGATTTGCACCCCTAATGATTCTTATAAATGAATAAAACAAAATAGAAGCTGTGTTATGTTTTTCTTTTTTTTTAAGTTAATCTAATTTTAAGGAACTGCATTATGGCCTTTCATGGCTTCCTGTTTCACACTGGGTTATAAAAATCTGGTAAGACGCATGTACAATCCATTTGTCATCCATCACCATTGAGAAAGGCAAAGAACTCACAAATGAAAAGAGACATGGTTGTTGACATTCATAAATCAGGCAATGGGTACAAAAAACTACTGAAGAGCAAATGTACCACTTTTTGGGCAACAATTTAAGAAGTTTAAAAACCACTGGGACAGTGGTAAACTTGCCTGGTAGAGGACGGAAGTGTATCTTGTCTCTACGCAAAGTGAGGAAGATGGTTTGGGAGGCAAAGAAAAGACCAAGGGCCACAGTGGGAGAATGACAAAACTTGGTCGTATCTTAGGGTCTACAATTAGACGCCACCTTCATGCCAATAGACCATTTGGAAGGGTTGCCATAGAAAGTCATAATTGAGAGCAACCAACAAATGTAAATGGCATGGGCACTTGGATTGGAACCGGGTGCTGTGGTCAGATGAGATGAAAATATAGCTCTTTGGCCACTTACACCAGTGGTGGGTATGGCCTCGAAATAAGGATTCATATGCAGAAAATAACCTAATACCTACTGTAACATATAGTGGTGGATCTTTGATGTTGTGAGACTGTTTCTTCCACTGGTTCTGGGGCCCTTGTTAAGGTCAACGGCATCATGAACTCTACCAGGACATTTTAGCCAAAACCCTGGTTGCCTCTGCCAGGAGGCTGAAAGTTGGCCGCAAGTGGATTTTCCAGCAAGACAATGACCCCAAGAACACAATCCACAAAGAAATGGTTAATTGACCAGAAAATCGACATTTTGCAATGGCCGTCTCATTCTCCGGACTTGAACCCAATTGAAAACCTGTGGTTTGAATTGAAGAGGGTAGTCCATGAGCACATACCAAATGATATCAAGGATCTGGTCTAAGATCCCTCCCAATGTGTTCTCCAATCTCATTAAACATTATAGAAAAAGGCTAAGTGGTGTTATCCACGTAAGGTGGATAGGTGCACATACAAGGGTGCACATACAATTTCATAAGACAAAATAAAAAATTACAATACAGAACAACACAAATATTCAAGAAAAACTATTGCATTTCTTAATAAGAAGATCCCAAATCAATATTTTTAATTGCTCGAGCCGCACAAGAACATCCAACTGTCATTTGTAGAAATTAGGTGCTTTAAAACTAAAAGCGGGTTTACCTCGTTCGGTGGAGACCCGAGGAACCTCAAGAGTTAACCACCCTTGTGAACGGGTTTGGTATCTCATGTTTTTATATTTTAACAGTGACCTTAGGTAAGTCAGAAGCTTTTGTAGTAGAGTTTTGTAAACAAAAAGGGAACAATTAAGTGATATACGGGACTTTAATGAGGACCAGACTACCTTTTGATACAGGATGCAGTGGTGAGTATTAAAACTGTCCCCTATGATAAAGTGAAGGGCGCTATGGTAGACGGCATCCAAATGTTTAAGAATAGTGGCTGCTGCAAACTGGTAAATGGTGTCAACATAGTCAAGAACTGGCAGGAAAGTTGACTGTACAATCTGCTTCCTGCTATTTACGGAAGGGCAAGATCTATTTTTTTTTAAAGCCCACTTTAAATCATAGCTTTTCAACTAGCTCATCCGTATGTTTTTTTAAACATTACATCTTTGTCAATCAAAATGCCCAGATATTTAAAGGCGGAAACTCGATTAATGGGAGAACCATCTAATGGATAAATATGTCGACCATCTGAAACATTTTTGTGAGAATTAGTGAACAACAGATGTTTAGTCTTGCCCGCATTAAGTAAATCCTGTGTGGTTCAGTTGGTAGAGCATGATACTTGCAATGCCAGGGTTGTGGTTTCGATTCCCATGGGGGACCAGTATGAATGAAAATATATGGGCTCACTACTGTATATCACTCTGGATAAGAGTGTCTGTTAAATGACAAAGAATGTACCTGTTTTAAACCAACCAGGGCTTTCTGTAAGCAAAGTCACATTGCAGCACTAACATAGCCTGGTCAACATTTGGGGCAATGGAATAAACACCAGTGTCGTCTGCATACAGATGAATATTACAAGTTAGCAAATATATATTTCTCAAAACGGTTGCTAGAAGACTGATCCAGCCCTATTTCAGTCAGCCTTTGGATGCAATGGTCGAAAGCTGTGGAAAAGTCTATAGATAAGGCAACACAATGTTTTTTATGATCGAGGCAATTTAACACATCATCTAGATTAGAACAAGCATAGCAGCTGAGGTGCTATGTCAATGTCTAAAACCAGACTGGTGCACATTTAGAATAGAATGAGAAATTAAAAAATGATTAGCTGAGAGTTGGCCAGGGATTCTGAAACTTTGAAAAGGCAAGATTACTTGGAAAATGGACAGTAGCTATCTAAGTCAGAAGGATTTCCTCGTCTGTGTAGCGGGAGCACGAGACACTTTCCAGATCTTGGGGATAACACCAGAAACAATTGTCAAGTCAAAAATATAGGTTAATGATTCTGCAATAAGTAGGGCAGAGAGGTGCTGAATTAAGAAGGTATCAAGAGAATCAGCCCATATGTCTGCTAGTCAGATATAGTATCAGTCAATCTAACCTTAGACCAAGCAAAATTACGTTGCTGTCATTTTTCAGACAATTCATGTGTGAACCAAGGGTTTGAGCTATCGTTTACGCATAGTTTTTTATACGGAGCATGCTTATCTGCAATAGTGTTAAACAGAGAAGTAAAACATTTAAGGGCCTCATCTAAGTCAGAGATATACTGTATGATACCACGCTCCAGTAAAACAACCCCAGATCAGACATTAAATGTTGCTCATTAAAATTCCTAAAATGTATCTTTGTAATAATGCGTAGGCGGGATTTAGGTAATTTAGCATCTCTTATGCAGTCAATGGGACAGTGGTCACTGAGCTCATTAGCAAAAATTCCATTGGCAGTATACCTATGAGGGGCATTTGTTAGAATAATATCTAAATGAGTAGATTTTTCAGGGTGTTTAAAGTTGAGGCGAGTTAGATTTAGCTCAGTACAAATACCTTTCAGCCAATCTGATCCTGGCATTAACCAATCCAGATTAAGATCACCCAATATTAATAATTCATACATAGCATGGTCAGACAGTAATTCAAACAATTTGTTTTGAGAACAGGGTGGAGCAGAGGGATGGCGATAAATTCCCACTAGTGTCAATGGGGCATAATTACCAAGACCCACATTTAGGATTAGGCATTCAAATTGCTTAGGGACAGAGGTGAAGAGGGACACAGAACATTTAAATGGCTCTTTACGAATAAGGCAACACCCCCACCTCTGTCAGATCGAAATACTGCATATTATAACCAGTCAGAGAGACACATCAGAATTCGGCATAGACTTCTATTTGCTCAGATTCAGTAATAATCTAAAGATCTGCGTTGGTTTGAGAAGCCAGAGGTACAATACAATAACAATAACATTTCTAAATCATACTTCTGACATTTACATGAATCAGTCCAAGATTATTCATGACTGTGCCGTTAGGTCTATGCCTCGAACGAGGATGTGACTTAAAACAAGAGTCAGTGAGGATAAGGGCCGGCTCCAGGCATATAATGTTACAAGCTACAGTGACCAGATAGCTAGTTTGGTAAAGCATTTAGTGTTGTGTGCATTGTGCTGCATTTACCACCCCATTTATTTTATATTAAGTGTATGTGTCACTGCCTTGCTCAGTTAGCAAGCTAACATTAGCTAACTAATAAGCTATAATGCGCATTATCAAAGCTAATCCTTTTTCAAGCACAAAACTCTGATGATGATGCTGGATTAGCCTTCATGTTTCCTTTTCCTTGTCACTCCTGTCAGCTTCCCCAAGGGGAGGTTCATGCTCTCTTATTGGCTCAAAGTCAAGTTGGTGGCCACTTCTTCTACTATGGTATATTGGCGATTGCACAATTTAATGTATTTCTACCAAACACTTCCAAGACCCCCAGTCCATTCAACTTTATCTACTGTATATCATGTGGAAACAATCTACCTTTAGGATTATTCAGCATGTCAACAACCATTTGAACAGTAACATCTGTTACCCCCCAAAACGATTTTGCTGTATTCACTATAACCTTTAACCTGGAATTTCCTCATTCCACAACCTGAGTCATGTGGATAATCTTACCAATGAAAGCTATGAAGTTAACTTTATTCACTATCAGTATCCTTTGACACAGCACATTCATGAACACAAGATTTCTGAACAGGTCTCTAAACCATGCCAGGAGCAGCAGAAGCACCAGCCCCGGCAGTAGGTCCACTTAGTACAGGAGCAGCAGAAGCACCAGCCCCGGCAGTAGGTCCACTTAGTACAGGAGCAGCAGAAGCACCAGCCCCGGCAGTAGGTCCACTTAGTACAGGAGCAGCAGAAGCACCAGCCCCGGCAGTAGGTCCACTTAGTACAGGAGCAGCAGAAGCACAAGCCCCGGCAGTAGGTCCACTTAATACAGGAGCAGCAGAAGCACCAGCCCCGGCAGTAGGTCCACTTAGTACAGGAGCAGCAGAAGCACCAGCCCCGGCAGTAGGTCCACTTAGTACAGGAGCAGCAGAAGCACCAGCCCCGGCAGTAGGTCCACTTAGTACAGGAGCAGCAGAAGCACCAGCCCCGACAGTAGGTCCACTTAGTACAGGAGCAGCAGAAGCACAAGCCCCGGCAGTAGGTCCACTTAATACAGGAGCAGCCATGGAAGCTCCATTAGTCCGCACTGTAGTTCCACCGATCTGTCTTACAGCCTCTGCATATGATACATCATGACTGATTCTATAACTCTGAGCCTCTCTAGCCTCTCTTTGCACCTAGCATGCACCAAATGCTGCACTGTGTTCCCCCCTACAATTACAACACTTCACCTTCACATTGCTCCCACATTCACCATAATCATGTTCCCTTCCACACTTGGCACATATTTTCTTTCCTTCCCACTGAACAGCTACATGTCCCATTCTTTGGCATTTAAAACACTGTAATGGGGAAGGGACAAATGCTATGACATTGAAACTAAGGAATAGCATCTGTACTTTCACAGGCAAACCCTTCTCAAACCTCAGCAGCACTGATAAGCCTTTCACTTTTTTGACCCTCTTTCCTACTGATCATCCTTTTGGCCTCAATCCCTCTGCCTCCCTTCACATTTTCTTTAATATCATCCATGGACATAGATATTGGGACCCCAGTAATGACTCCCCTCAACCTAGCATAAGCACCAGGGACATGGCTTTTAATCTTCTTCCCATTAAGCTTTTCCATTTGAAGAATCTTACCTTGCTGGGCCTGGCTACCACAAAAGATTAACCTTTTCCAATGACCCGGGCTAGTTTGATTTCACCTATGTCTTTCTCCAACCTTTTCTCCATTTCCTCCATTTTGTCCACACTACTCGCTGCCATTTCCAACCAGAGCGTGTTGTCAAGTCCTCTCTCCGTTGTTGATCACTGCCCACTGTCATTTTACAAGTAGAAACGGCCTCCATCTGTGATAAGTACCTATCAGGAGTCAGATTATTGATGTGCTTTTCTTTGGTCAATAATATAAACGCAACATGTAACAATTTCAATGATTTTACTGAGTTCATGTTCATTAAAGGAAATCAGTCATTTGAAATATATTCATTAAGCCCTAATCTGTGGATTTCACATGACTGGGAATACAGATACGCATCTGTTGGTCTCAGATACAGTACCTTAAAGAAAAGGTAGGGTCATTTTTCAGAAAACCAGTCAGTATTTGGTGTCCACCATTTGCCTCATGCAGTGTGACACATCTCCTTCGCATAGAGTTGATCAGGCTGTTGATTGTGTCCTGTGGAATGTTGTCCCACTCCTCTTCAATGGCTGTGCAAGTTTCAGGACTTTGGCGGGACCTGGGACACGCTGTCGTACACGTCAATCCAGAGCATCTCAAACATGCTCAATGGTTGACATATCTGTAAGGATGCAGACCATGGAAGAACTGGGACATTTTCAGCTTCCATTAATGACAGATCCCTTAATTACATTAATACAGATCCCTGTAACATGGGGCCGCGCATTATCATGCTGAAACATGAGGTGAGGCAGGATGGACGTACTGCTAACATCTCTAAAACGATGTTGGAGGCGGCTTATGGTAGAGAAATAAATTCTCTGGCAACAGCTCTGGTGGACATTCCTGCTGTTAGCATGCCAATTGCATGCTACCTCAAAACTTTAGACATCTGTGGCATTGTGTTGTGTGACAAAACTGCACATTTTTGAGTGGGCTTTTATTGTCCCAAGCAAAAGGTGCACCTGTGTAATTATCATGCTGTTAAATCAGCTTCTTGATATGTTACACCTGTCTGGTTAATTAATTATCTTGGCAACGGATAAATGCTCACTAATAGGGATGTAAACAAATATGTTCACAAAATTCGAGAGAAATAAGCTTTTTGTGGTTATGGAACATTTCTGGGATGTTTTATTAAAGCTCATGAAATATAGGACCAACACTTTACATGTTGTGTTTATATTTTTGATCAGTGTATAATTGGTTTCATGCTTTAGAGCTTGATTGTCCCGGACCGTAAGACCGGACCCCCTACGCCTAAAGACACTTCTTCTTGCTCCTTGACATAGGTTGGCTATATTTGTGTTTGTACCTACAATGTCCTCCACTAATATTGGCACCCTTGGTAAATATGAGCAAAACAGGCTGTGGAAAAATAAAATACTGTTTATCCTCTTGGTCTTTCATTCAAAATATTTACAAAACTCTAACCTTCAATTAAAGTAAAATAATTGAAAGAAAAAATGTATTCTTACCATAAAACAAATATTATTCTCAAATATATGTGTGCCACAATTATTGGCACCCCTTTACAACCTCCCTTTGCCAAGATAACAGGTCTGAATCTTCTCCTATAATGCGTAATGAGGTTGGAGAACACATGGCAAGGGATCTGAGACCATTCCTCCATACAGAATCTCTACAGTCCTTCAGATTCCGAGGTCCACACTTGTGAACTCTCCTCTTCAGCTCATCCCACAGGTTTCTTATGGGGTTTATGTCAGGGGACTGGGATGGCAATGGTAAAACCTTGATATTGTGGTCAGGGAACCATTTTTGTGTTGATTTTGGAGTGTGTTTGGATCATTGTCATGCTGGAAGATCCAACCACGGCCCAGTTTAAGCTTCCTAGCTGAGGCAGTCAGGTTTTGATTTAATATCTGCTGGTACATGATGGAGTCCATGATACCATGTATCCTAAAAAGTTGTCCAGGGCCTTTGGAAGAAAAACACAGCCACAACTTCAAATATCCACCACCATACTTCAGTTGGGTTGAGGGACTTTTCTGCATGGTTATCTTTCTGTCTACGTCAAACCCACCTCTGATGTTTGTTTCCAAAAAGCTCTATTTTGGTCTAATCTGACCATAGAACCCGGTCCCATTAAAAATTCCAGTAACGTTTGGCAAACTGTAGGAGCTTGAGTTTGTTGTTTGATGACAGCAAAGGCTTTTTTTATGGCAACCCTCCCAAACAACTTGTGGTTATGTTGGTGGCATCTGATCGTAGTTTTGGAGAATTTCTGACGCCAAGACCCAACTAACGTCTGCAATTCTCCAGTTGTGATCCCTGGAGATGTTTTGGCCACTCGAACTATCCTCCTCACTGTGCATGGGGTCAATATAGACACACGTCCTCTTCCAGGCCGATTGTTAACATCTCCAGTTGCTTTAAACTTCTTAGTTATTGTCCTGATAGTGGAAATGTGCATTTTCAACCGTTGAGCTATTTTCTTAAAGCCATTTCCTCATTTGCGCAGCTCAGCAACCTTTTGTCAAACATCATTACTGTATTCTGTATTCATAGTGATGGATTACTTTGGGAACTTGGCCTGTGTGTCACCTCATATTTATACCCCAGTGAAACAGGAAATCATTGCTTACCGCTAATCACTCAGGTGAATTTTTAATTTTACCTTTATTTAACCAGGCAAGTCAGTTAAGAACACATTCTTATTTTCAATGACGGCCTAGGAACAGTGGGTTAACTGCCTGTTCAGGGGCAGAACAACAGATTTGTACCTTGTCAGCTCAGGGGTTTGAACTCGCAACCTTCCGGTTACTAGTCCAACGCTCTAACCACTAGGCTACGCTGCATAAAATAAAACATAAAGTATGAATGGGAATATACTTCAGTTAGATTTTACTCATAATAATTTATGGGGGTGCCAATAATTGTGGCACACGTTTCAAGGAGAAAAATATTTATTTCACATGTATTTTTTCCAATCATTTTACTTCAATTAAAGATGAGATTTTTGTGAATATTTTGAATGAAGGACCAAGAGGATAAACAACAAAGACATGTTTTTCACAGCCCTTGTTGCTCATATTTACCAAGGGTGACAATACATATTATTGGAGGGCACCGTAGGTCAGGTTTTTGATGCTGAACAACGCTTTACACGATGTACTCCATTACCCATCCCCGTACCTTTTCCCTGGCCACTACTGGTTATGTGAGCATGCATTTCTTGTGGATTGCACCTGGCTAGGCTGCAGGATACTGTATTCTGGAAAAGTGAAAATCATTCAAAACCATTAGATTGGCAAATATATTACACATTTGTCCTCAATCTTGCTCATCGCTACTATTTTGTGCCAAAAACGTAAATGACATTTGAATCGTCTTCTTCAGCTGGTACAGTACTTTCGTTCGGTCACGTTTCCAGTATGTGAGCTCAAGGCGGCTAATTAGAACGAGAAGGTTGTGGCAGGAGTGGGGGGAAGTGTACTCTGCCAATCAGACGTAGTTACTAGGTGGGCCTGAAATTTCATTCGACCAATCAGGGTTCTCCCACCTGACGACCGTCAATCAGCTGAGCCTCTTTCGGGTAGGTTCTACAATGAATGTTGAAGTTTTGAACGGTAGTTCTTCAGTTAGCTAATAGCTAGTTCGATGCTTGCAATAGAGTAGTTTGTCCAGGAATGGCCATACTTTTGGCAAGCATATTTCGACTTTCAAAGTCAGACGATTTTATAATAAGGCCTGTTAGCATAGCTAACAGTATATTTCTTGCTAGCTAGATGTATTTTAGTTCTTAGCAGTCTGTCACAGTTTTCCTACTTTGCTGTGGCGAGAAATTGAACTAGATAGTTAGCACAACACAACATGATATGGGCCAACGGGATATTGTATCCTACGAGACGTCGGTGAGAAGAAAAAGCAGAATTCGAACTGCCTCAACAATGTGTCGTTTGGATGTGGACTGTGCCGTGAAAGGACCTGAACAACATGGAAATGCCCTCCCTTCGTCAAGGTAATATACTTTATCCAATCAATACAATTGAATTGGTTTAGTACACCATTTGTTAATGTTCGTAAAAAAAAAAAACTCAGTTTAGCTCTGCCACAAACTTCATAACTAACCTAGCTAACGTTAGCTAGCCACTTGTCTTTAGCCTGCTACTGTGTACTTCCTCTCATTTTCCTCCACAATAAGACAACTTTAAGCATATGATTTAGACATGCCAATGCCAAGTAAATATCCTATCTATACCTGAAACATTGGTCGAATAACTAAACCTAGCTAAATTCACTAACAGTAGCTAGCTAACTAACCACATTTCGTCGACCATAGGTAACTGACGTTAGCGCGAGCTGTATCGGGAACCAAAACGAACATTGTTTGAATCGATAATTTGCAACACAATTGCTCGCCTCTGTTACTATAATTTGAGTGAATTCCTAGTTATGTTAATCGGTTCTTAATGTATTTGCCATTTATGAAACGGACAAGGCGATTGTTGCGTTTACACAACTAACGTTGACGTTAGTTCACGGAGTTCGTGTGCGCTGCTGCTGTGTAATGTGGGATCAACTTGACTAGCTAGTCAACTGGGGTAGCGCCAGCAAGCAACGTTGGCCGACACATCTGAAATGTGGAGTTATCTAACTAGATCGAGCCACTTCAACATAATGGTTTTGCATTTCTGCCTGCTGGTGCGTTATGTCTGACACGTGCAAATAATCATAGCCAATATGTTTTATTAGCCATCCAATTTGATTTGGAGAAATGGAATTTAGGTTTCTGCCCTACACTATGTTGTCTCTGACTTTAAGCAAGAGGTGTTTTACAGGACCCGGACAAAATATATCTTATTTAGTAAAGATGCAGCATTCTGCAAAAAAAAGACTACAGTTGTTCACACATGCGTGTCAGTAATAAGAGGTCTCATGCTGTACTAGTGAAGTGGTCTTTCTGAAAGGAGACTACAATTAATGGATATGGTTTTTGCTCTTTCGACACTCAGAATCTGTGAGCATCATGTGCCATGAGTGTCCTTAATGATGTATAAAACCAAGCAATTATCAACGACTTTTGACAAATTATATTTGTTACATCTTCTCCAGGTTATTTACTAGGAGGAGAGTGGTAATGCCACAAATGTGTGATTTCCTTAGACACTTCAGAATGTAGGTAGGATGTTGCAGTGTTAGTTCCCCCTCAACTGGATCTACATGTTCAACCCCAATGAAATCAGTAGGTGAGGACTTATCCGTGTCTGGAAGAGTGACTAATCTGTTACCTAATGAACGTGACTCATTTCGTCAGGGTGGTTCCGCCATCCAGTGACACATCTGTCCATATAAAGACTTCCGCCAAAGCGGTCTGTCCACTTAACTGGTCATTACTCTGATCTACTCTGCTTATCAATAGTTGTCTCCGCCTCCTCTTCCCTTCCTCTCCCCGGCCATTATCTGCACTGCACTTCCTCGTTTCTACTCTTTCTCCTCCCACTTTTGCCCACAGCCTTCCCCTCCTCGCTCTCTCCTGGCCATGTATCTGTTGCCTCCAGGGCTGAGAGAGAGAGGGGGAGTGCGTGTGTAGAATCGTGACTTCACTCATGTGCCACCGATGCAGGGAAATCCATAGAGTGGGCAGAAAAGAGGCAAGAGACGCTGTTCTCCGTTTTTCAATTGGCTGACTGGTCCGTTGTTGCGTCAAGTTACAACCATTCCATATTTTCTGACGATATTCCATATTTTAACTCTATCTTATGTCCTCCCAATTCATTAGCTTATTGAAAACTATCGAGTTGACTCACTTGGCTGGGTTTTCTCACTCCATAATTCTTTCTTGTTTGAAAGTACCATAAAGCTTGGGACAGTCGTGCCCTTTAGCGCACATGATTCCCCTGCCTGGGTAGCATTCCGGCCTCTACTCAACCTATACCTTTGGGAAGCAGTCTATGTACATAGTCATTGAACACGGGTCACTTTAATAATGTTTACATACTGTGTTTTACTCACTTCATATATGTGTATACTGTATTCTAGTCATGGCTCATCTGAAATAACTACTGCTATACACACCTTTTCTATTCATATACTGTCCATAATGTCTATACACACCATTATATACATATTTATATTCCTGACGCTGACGTTGCTTGTTCTAATATTTCTGTTTGTTAATTTGTTTCTTTTTCTATTGGGGATTTACATGTTAGGTATTACTGGAGCTAGGAACTTAAGCATTTCTCTGCACCCGCGATAACTGAAAAATACACTGTCTACGAGACCAATGAAATTGGATTTGATTTAGTTGCTAGTTTACCTGTCCACACTGAATCCTTTGAATCTTTTCTTCAACAGCCAGGGTCTACAACAGGGTTTCCCATTCTCGTCCTGGGGACCCCAGGGGGTGCTCGTTTTGGTTTTTGCACTGGCACTTTACAGCTGACTCAACTAATCATCAAGCTTTGATAACTTGAATCAGCTGTGTGCTGCTAGGGCAACAGCCATACATGCACCCCTTGGGGTCCCCAGGACAGTGTTTGGGGAAACGCTGGTCTACAAGGTCCTAGTTTCTGCCGAGTCCCCAACAACCGGAACATTCGGTTTTCAGGGGAAATGGAAAGAGCCTGTGATGCTACTTCCTCTTTTGGATGATATACAAGGCGAAACTCCATCTTAACTCCTCCTCCACATTTACTGGATTGGTTGAACCGTGCAGAAGAGAACCTCCCCAGGTGTTTTTATTTTCTTGTCAATACAAGTATGTAGGGGATCTACACTGAACAAAAGTATAAATGTCACATGTAAAGTGTTGGTCCTATGTTTCATGAGCTGAAATCAAATATCCCAGAAATGTTTCATGTGCACAAAAAGCTTATTTCTCTCAAATTTTGTGCACAAATTTGTTTACTTCCCTGTTCGTGAGCATATCTGCTTTGACATGCTGACTGTAAGAATGTCCATCGGAATAGTTGCCAGAGAATCAAATGTTAATTTCTCTATCATAAGCCGCCTCCAATGTTTCAGATAATTTGGCAGTATGTCCAACTGGCTTCACAACCACAGACCACGTGTGGGCGAGCGGTTTGCTGATATTCAAGTTGTGAACAGAGTGCCCCATGGTGGGGTTATGGTATGGGCATGCATAAGCTACGGATGACAAACAATTTGTTTTATCAATGTCAATTTGAGTACACAGAGATACCGTGACAAGACCTTGATGCCCATTATCGTGCCATTAATCTCCCGCCATCCCCTCATATTTCAGCGTAATAATGCACGGGCCCGTCGCAATGGATTTGTACACAATTTACTGTATCTGTGACCAACAGATTAATATTTGTATTCTCAGTCGTGAAATCCATAGATTATGACCTAATGAATTTATTTCAATTAACCAATTTCCTTATGCGAACTGTAACTCAGTAAAATCATTGAAATTGTTCCATGTTGTGTTTTTATTTTTGTTCAGTGTAGTTTCAGATTTTTACGACTGCTACTTTGTGTTAACACCGTCCAGAACATAGTCAGCACAGGAGCAAAAAATAATAATCTGAAAGAAGCATTTCGTCATTTGGCCAAAGTCTGCATCGGAATAAAATGAAGGGCTCAGAGTAGGGGTGTCAAACTCATTCCATGGAGGGAGTAGTGTCTGATGCTTTTTAGTTTTCCCTTTCAATTCGAACTTAGACAACCAGGTGAGGGGAGTTCCTTACTGATTCATCAATCAAGTACAAGGGAGTAGTAAACCTGCAGACATTCGTCAGTCCGTGGTATGAGTTTACAAATGGTTTAGAGGACATCCTTATGTCCCGTTATATTTTCAGAACGCTGAACTGTGATGGGTTTACTTAAAATTCCCTGATGCTGCACTGCCAATATTTCCGCTCCAAAAGTCCTCTCTCTGAATCTAGGCCTATGCATCATTTGTGCACAATCCAGTGTCGTCTCGGTCTCTAGCTCTGGCCTCTCATCCAGCACTGTTGCCATGGTAAGTAGGCTGTGGTGAAACTGGCTTTATACAGAGGCCCTGTATAAAGAATAGCTCACTGCCTCAACTGCTTACATATGAGGCACAGCTAGCTATTGCTCTGCTCAGTGTCCAAGCCACAGGTTTTTATCTGCTAATGAAAATCCACGTTACAACAGTGTAGTGCAAGGGAATTATAATGGAATAAGTTTGCTTTTCAAATTTGATACATATGTTGGAACAAGTTAACATCGCATTTATCACCCAGGAGCTTGGGTGTAATCCACACTTGGATGCTGCCTTTCTCCGGCTTGTTTTCACTGCAAAAATTACAGGTTTTAATTAATTGGACAGACTACATTGATAGGATTTGATGGACTCGTTCCATTTATATACTTTTTTTGCTGCCAGACACAGGCTGCAGACTTCAGTTTCACCACCCATGTTTACAGTGTAGCCTATGTCTTTCAGATACCTCAAAAGCACAGAGCTATAATCCATTCTTCAGCCTATGACTGTTTTGTGAACACCTAGCATATAGGGCAGGTTTGTAAGGAGCACTGCTCTTTGTGGTTGCGTATGCAGTTATGTAACCACCGACCTCAGACGTGGAATTGGACCACTGCCTCCACACACAAGTTGAAGCAACACTGCACAGTACAGCACCATGAAGGTGGAAAATTATACGTTTAGATTAGAAGACTGCAGTACATAAAATGTATTTGAATACCAGCTGTTCTTCATTTGTTATTCATCTTTTAAGTTCACTATAACTTGACTTTATTAAAAAGAGCATACTTGTGTTGCGCAATGGCATTCCTTGCCACACTATCCTCGGTCATTCATTCCCATTGCTGCTGCCTCTGCTGTAGAGGAGACCAGTGTGCACTGGAACCTGTGGAGGCTGCATGCAACCAGACATCCAAGTGATGGATCAGTTGTGAATGCAGAACCGCCTACAGCACGGAGTAGGCTGCTGCAGCCCGGCTTCCTGTCGTCACCCACTCAGCGCCAACACCACACACTGATTGGAAGAGAGGCGGTGCTCCAGGAACAGAGGGAGAGCGGAGAGCTCATCATATTGGCTACATGCTGTGATTAAGGAATCACTGCAGAGGTAACTCCTGTAATAGTTAATGTAATTATTATAGTATACAGACAGGATATCCTGTGTTTTACTTCTGCCATTTACCCAACCTATGTATGTGGTGATTCTGCTCATTGTGCAAATAGAGTGAAAGGAGATGTGACGATGTGGACAGCTCAGTCAGCCAGTGCTCTGTCCTCAGACATGCTCTTGTGCTGACACTCGGGCAGGATAGATGGATATGGATTGCCATGGTGACTAGCAAGTCTAGCACCGTACTCCCAACACTGCCTCATTCCCCCTGAGAGGAGCGGGCCATGTGACCTACGTGCAGCGCTAGCTAGCGCCACAGCTCTCCCGTTCATGCTGCAGCAACCACTGACAGCCAACAGGGTTTTTCCCTCTACCCTGTGGAATGGACAGGATTTCAACAAATACAAATGCATTACTTTACAAATGTATAAAGTATTCAGACCCCCTTTTCCACATTTGGTTCCTTTACAGCCTTATTCTAAAATACACTGCTCCAAAAAATAAAGGGAACACTAAAATAACACATCCTAGATCTGAATGAATGAAATATTCTTATTAATGACTTTTTTCTTTACATAGTTGAATGTGCTGACAACAAAATCACACATTATCAATGGAAATCAAATTTATCAACCCATGGAGGTCTGGATTTGGAGTCGCACTCAAAATTAAAGTGGAAAACTACACTACAGGCGGATCCAACTTTGATGTAATGTCCTTAAAACAAGTCAACATGAGGCTCAGTAGTGTGTGGCCTCCACGTGCCTGTATGACCTCCCTACAATGCCTGGGCATGCTCCTGATGAGGTGGCGGATGGTCTCCTGAGGGATCTCCTCCAAGACCTGGACTAAAGCATCCTGCCAACTCCTGGACAGTCTGTGGTGCAACGTGGCGTTGGTGGGTGGAGCGAGACATGATGTGCTCAATTGGTTTCAGGTCTGGGGAATGGGCAGGCCAGTCCATAGCATCAATGCCTTCCTCTTGCAGGAACTGCTGACACACTCCAGCCTCATGGGGTCTAGCATTGTCTTGCATTAGGAGGAACCCAGGGCCAACCGCACCAGCATATGGTCTCACAAGGGGTCTGAGGATCTCACCTCGGTACCTAATGGCGGTCAGACTACCTCTGGCGAGCACATGGAGGGCTGTGCGGCCCCCCCAAAGAAATGCCACCCAACACCATGACTGACCCACCGCCAAACCGGTCATGCTGGAGGATGTTGCAGGCAGCAGATCGTTTTCTACTGTGTCTCCAGACTCTTGTCACGTGCTCAGTGTGAACCTGCTTTCATCTGTGAAGAGCACAGGGCGCCAGTGGCGAATTTGCCAATCTTGGTGTTCTCTGGCAAATGCCAAACGTCCTGCACGGTGTTGGGCTGTAAGCACAACCCCCACCTGTGGACGTCGGGCCCTCATTACCACCCTCATGGAGTCTGTTTCTGACCATTTGAGCAGACACATGCACATTTGTGGCCTGCTGGAGGTCATTTTGCAGGGCTCTGGCAGTGCTCCTCCTTGCACAAAGGCGGAGGTAGCTATCCTGCTGCTGGGTTGTTGCCCTCCTACAGCCTCCTCCATGTCTCCTGATGTACTGGCCTGTCTCCTGGTAGTGCCTCCATGCTCTGGACACTACGCTGACACACAGCAAACCTTGCCACAGCTCGCATTGATGTGCCATCCTGGATGAGCTGCACAACCTGAGCCACTTGTGTGGGTTGTAGACTTCGTCTCATGCTTCCACTAGAGTGAAAGCACCGCCAGCATTCAAAAGTGACCAAAACATCAGCCAGGAAGCATTAGGAACTTAGGTGATCTATGGTCACCACCTGCAGAACCACTCCTTTATTGGGGGTGTCTTGCTAATTGCCTATAATTTCCACCTGTTGTCTATTCCACTTGCACAACAGAATGTGAAATCTATTGTCAATCAGTGTTGCTTCCTAAATGGACAGTTTGATTTCACAGAAATGTGATTGACTTGGTGTTACATTGTGTTGTTTATGTTAAATTATCTACACAATACCCCATGATGACAGTTAGGAAAGCTAAGGCTAGCTTTTTTAAGCAGAAATGTGCATCCTGTAGCACAAACCTAAAGTTCTGGGGCACTAAAGTCCATGGAGAATAAGAGCGTCTCCCAGCTGCCCACTGCACTGAGGTTAGGAAACACTGTCACCACCAATAAATCCACTATAATAGAGAATTTTAATAAGCATTTTTCTACGGCTGGCCATGCTTTCCACCTGGCTACCCCTACCCCGGTCAACAGCTATGCACTCCCCACAGCAACTCGCCCAAGCCACCCCCATTTCTCCTTCACCCAAATCCATATAGCTGATGTTCTTAAAGAACTGCAAAACCTGGACCCCTACAAATCAGCCTAGCTGATAATTTGGACCCTCTCTTTAAAATAATCTGCAAAATTGTTACAACCCCTATTACCAGCCTATTCAACCTCTTTCATATTGTCTGAGATTCCCAAAGATTGGAAAGCTGCCACGGTCATCACCCTCTTCAAAGGGGGAGACACTTTAGACCCAAATTGCTACAGACCTATATCTATCCTACCTTGCCTTTCTAAAGTCTTCGAAAGCCAAGTCAACCGATTACCGACCATTTTGAATACCACCGTACCTTCTCCGCTATGCAATCTGGTTTCAGAGCTGGTCATGGGTGCACCTCCGCCACGCTCAAGGTCCTAAATGATATCATAACCGCCATCGATAAGAGACATTACTGTGCAGCCGTATTCATTGACCTGGCCAAGGCATTCGACTCTGTCAATCACCGTTTTCTTATTGGCAGGCTTAACAGCCTTGGCTTCTCAAATGATTGCCTCGCCTGGTTCACTAACTACTTCTCTGATAGAGTTCAGTGTGTCAAATCGGAAGGCCTGTTGTCCGGACCTCTGGCAGTCTCTATGGGGGTGCCACAGGGTTCAATTCTCGGGCCGACTCTTTTCTGTATACATCAATGATGTCGCTCTCACTGCTGGTGATTCTCTGATCCACCTCTACGCAGACGACACCATTCTGTATATATCTGGCCCTTCTTTGGACACTGTGTTATCAACCCTCCAGACGAGCTTCAATGCCATACTACTCCTGTGGCCTCCAACTGCTCTTAAATGCAAGCAAAACTAAATGCATGCTCTTCAACCGATCGCTGCCCACACCTACCCATCCATCCATAATCACTACTCTGGAGGGTTCTGACTTAGAATATGTGGACTACTGCAAATACCTAGGTGTCTGGTTAGACTGTAAACTCTCCTTCCAGACTCACATTAAGCATCTCCAATCCAAAATTAAATCTACAATCGGCTTCCTATTTCGCAACAAAGCATTCTTCACCCATGCTGCCAAACATACCTTCGTAAAACTGACCATCCTACCGAACCTCAACTTCGAGCTATGTCATCTATAAAATAGCCTCCAACACTCTACTCAGCAAATTGGATGCAGTTTATCACAGTGCCATCCGTTTTGTCACCAGAGCCCCATATATTACCTACCATTGCAACCTGTATGTTCTTGTTGGCTTGTTAGCCTAGTGGTTAGAGCATTGGACTATTAACCGGAAGGTTGCAAGTTCAAACTCACGAGCTGACAAGGTACAAATCTGTTGTTCTGCCCCTGAACAAGGCAGTTAACCGGCTGTCATTGAAAATAAGAATTTGTTCTTAAAACCTCTTATTAGAGATCGGGCTACTTTTTTTCAACATTCTGTTAAAAATCGCGCAACATTTCAGCGTCCTGCTACTCATGCCAGGTATATAGTATTTGCATATGATTAGTATGTGTGCATAGAAAACACTCTGAAGTTTCTAGAACTGGTTCAATGGTGTCTGACTATAACAGAACGAGTTCCGTGGTCAAAATCGCCAGAAAATCTGGTCACTAAATCGACGGAGAAAAAATCAATCCGCCAGTCTATTGGAAGGAAAAATACTTAAGGGTGAGAATACAGTTCCTATAGCTTCCACACGATGTCGCCAGTGTTGTGATTTCGATTCAACTAAATCCTTGGTCATCTGAGTAATAGCCACATCCGGTTGTCAGGTCCACAGCTGTGAACAATGGAACCGGAAAAGTTGTGCCTTATTGAACTTGTGCCTATTGAATACAGATCGCTCCGTCATCAATTTGATAGTTTATTAACGTTTACTAATACCTAAAGTTGGATTACAGAAGTAGTTTGAAGTGTTTTGTCAAAGTTTATAGGCAACCTTTTTAATAAAAAAAAATAACGTTGCGTTTTAAAAACCTTTTCCTGGCTTTGACGGTCTTCATAAATGGACATTTTGGGTATACAAGGACCGATTTTAATCGAAAAAAAGACCCAATTGTGATGTTTATGGGACATATAGGAGTGCCAACAAAGAATCTCGTCAAAGGTAATGAATGTTTTATATTTTATTTCTGCGTTTTGTGTAGCGCCGGCTACGCTAATTCCTTTGTTTACGTCCCCTTCTGGTATTTCGGGGTGTTGCCTGCTATCAGATAATAGCTTCTCATGCTTTCGCCAAAAAGCATTTTACAAATCTGACTCGTTGGCTAGATTCACAACGAGTGTAGCTTGAATTGAGTACCCGGCATGTGAGTTTTAATGAACGTTTGAGTTTTAACGAGTGCTATTAGCATTTGGCGTAGCGCATTTGCATTTATTGTTGGTAGGGGGTGCGGTTGCGTCCCGGGTGGGCCAGAGGTTAACAGATTTGCCTAGTTAAATAAAGGTAAAATTTAAATTAAATAAAAAAAACTCGTTGCCAAACCCACTGGCTCCAGGTCATCTACAAGTCTCTACTAGGTAAAGCCCCTCCTTATCTCAGCTCACTGGTCACCATGGCAGCACCCACCCGTAGCATGCGCTACCAAAGCCAACTCCTCCTTTGGCTGCCTTTCCTTCAA
Source organism: Oncorhynchus masou masou (assembly GCF_036934945.1). NCBI lineage: Eukaryota > Metazoa > Chordata > Actinopteri > Salmoniformes > Salmonidae > Oncorhynchus > Oncorhynchus masou. The sequence goes on along the minus strand of NC_088230.1, from coordinate 13,505,598 downwards.
GTTCTCTGCTGCCAATGACTGGAACAAACTGCAAAAATCAATGAAGCTGGAGACTAATATCTCCCTCACTAGCTTTAAGCACCAGTTGTCAGAGCAGATCACTGAACCTGTACATAGCCCATCTGTAAACAGCCCATCCAACTACCTCATCCCCATATTGTATTTATTTATTTCTTGCTCTTTTGCACCCCAGTATCTCTACTTGCACATTAATCTTCTGCGCATCTACCATTCCAGTGTCTAATTGCTATATTGTAATTACTTCACCACCATGGCCTATTTATTGCCTTACCTCATTTGCACTCACTGTATATAGATTTTTATTTTTTCTACCCTATTATTGACTGTTTGTTTATTCCATGTGTAACTGTGTGTGTCGAACTGCTGTGCTTTATCTTGGCCAGGTTGCAGTTGTAAATGAGAACTTGTTCTCAACTAGCCTACTTGGTTAAATAAAGGTGAAATAAATAAAAAATGACTGAAAACAGGTTTTTAGAAATGTTCGCAAATGTATAAAACACTTAAAATGGATACCTTATTTACGTAAGTATTCAGACTCTTTGCTATGAGACTCAATTGAGCTCATTTGCATCCTGTTTCCATTGATCATCTTTGGAGTCCACCTGTGGTAAATTCAATTGATTGGACCTAAAAGACTATTAGACCATGAGAAACAAGATTCTCTGGTCTGCTAAAACCAAGATTGATCTCTTTTTGGTCGGTATGCCAAGTGTCACGTCTGAAGGAAACCTGTCACCATCCCTACGGTAAAGCATGGTGGTGGCAGCATTATGGTGTGGTTATGTTTTTCAGGGAATGGGAGACTAGTCAGGATTGAGGGGAAAGATGAAAGGAGCAAAATAAAAATTTGCAAACGTGTCTAAAAACCTGTTTTTACTTTGTCATTATGGGGTATTGTCTGTAAATTGAGGGGGGGGAAACACTATTTAATACATTTTAGAATAAGGCTGTACGTAACAAAGTGGAAGTCAAGGGGTCTGATTTACTTTCAGATGAAGACTGTCCATGAATCGGCATATGCAAACATGAGTTTATCAAATTGAAAACAATGGTTGCAGTCTCCAGCTCTTTTTGTTCTATGAAAAATAATATTCAAACACTACAAAACACACACAAACATCTACGACATAACATCTGTTCAGACCCGCATGCTCACAATCCCATCTCCAGCGCCTGCATCACTCTGCTAAATGGCCTCAAATTGCACCATTTGTTTCTCTGCGTCACCCACACACTTTCAACATTGTAGATAAAGCATTTGACCTTTCCGTTGTCAAATTGAGGATTGTTTTGATTTTCCTGTATTTAAGTTTTTTTATTTTTTTTTAAGTTTGAGAAGTATTGTCAAACCCATTGGGTATCTCACTGCACCCTCATGCTTTGTCTTGAAATATGCAGACAGACAGATTAAAAGTTAATTGACATTGTTATAGTTCTGACAGACCACTCTATAACGCCGCCCTTAACTTTAGGACTTTATAGCGTTCACAGACGGCATGGATTATTGAGTCATTGTTAGTTTTACATTTGACATGCTGTTGTACTGTAGAATTAGATTTTTATTTTAGTTCATACTGGATTAAGTGTACATTTTCATTAACTGTAATTTCATTAGTTATTGTTTTACCTCAGTGGACTGGACTGTCTAAGCAAAGATGGTGGATAAATAAAGATGTCCCACTCAAGCCAAAGACCATTGGGGGAAAAATTGTCACAATTCCAGTCTGCTTAAGAGGTGGCTCTCCTGTAGGCATCATTGCATTAGAAGCTGGGTCTGTTCTGCGTAGTTGAATTGTTCCTGAAGCAGGAAAAAGGGAGCGCTTCCTCTTCTCTAACATCCTTTCTTCCTTTTCCCTCTACAGGTACATGGTGGGCCGTGGGGTGAAACGTAAGCTTAGTGACTGTGAGGATCAGATGCTGGACCTGCCCTACCCCCAGCAGAGGCAGCTGGTGCTGGACCTGTGCCTGGATAAACTCCAGAGTTGCCAGCGCCGAGCTGAACCCAGCCTGCACCGCTCGGTGTTGCTGGCTAACACTCTGCGACAGATTCAACAGGAGATGAGGCAGGAGGGAGGCCTGCATCTGGAGTCCCCCCCTCCAGCCCCCGCCACACCGCGCCACTCCCCGGATCTGCCGCCTGTGCCCTCGGACCGTCCCTCCACCCCAGTGGCCGCGCTCTCATCCTCACTGCTGTGTGAAGACGACGCACAGTCAACCTGCACAGAGCTCCCCAAGGTACCGGGGTCGGAGGATGGCGGCAAGTCGCAGGATCTGCTGTTTGGATCCTTTGAAATCACCAACTCCACCAGCTACCTGACGGACCTGCAGCTGGACGACATTTTTGAGGACATTGACACATCCATGTACGACCCGTCAGACTTCTCTGTTCTGGCCTGCCCCCCTCCCAGAGCGAGCAGCGGAGCCTCCTTGGGGAATGACTATAACCTCAAGGCATTCTCCACCTCCAGCAGTACTCTGCAGATGTGTCTCAACGACCTCGACCACATCATGGAGATCCTGGTACGCTCTTGACTGATTGGCGCCACGTCGTAGTCACAACTACCCAGCATTTTATGAGCTGGGGGTGGGAAGAATGACTTGATTTTTTTTTTGTCTCTATTTTCATACAAAGAACTTGTTATATTTATACAAAAAGACTGATGGATACCTGCCTGATACACTTCTACTGTATGATAATGCACATTTTTGGTGGCCCGCTGAGGCCATCTTTTTTTTCTATAGCAAGATTAAATGAATATGCAGGGACTTAAAGCAAGAAACACAAGTATTACCATTGAGATATTTATACGGGATTGTTATTCACCAGTGCATTCTTCGCGGGGGGGGGGGGGAGGAGAATGACAACCTGTGGAACAAGGTGAAGAAAAGAACATTGGGGGTAGATTCCAATAAGTATTTCTGGAGCATTACAATCATTTATCAAGAATTAATGAGATAGGACTTAATCAATACTCACTACCTCTCTAAAACTAAGAGCTCTGTCTCACTATTCAACGAGATTCATGAACTCGCCGCTTCACTCATTTTGTATTTCGATTGGTCTTGTTCCTTTAACATAGAAAACTGGTGATTGTCAATAATGCAGATTTTTAACACCAGAAAGAATGCCTTCCTGCCGATATGAATCTCAAAACATAGCCGATAATTCCATGTTACACTGATGCCTTGTCCATCCATTTTGGTCATTTTAATCAGATGGTAGCGGACAACAAAAGAATCAGCACTAGATTTTGATGAATATTTGTTTTGAGGATATTGTGTTGATTACTTGGAATGATCCGTGTGTTTTTGTTACACTAGAATAGAAAATGCATGCATTTCAGCATTTTAGTGGTTTGTCTCATTGAAGAACTGTACAATTTGAGTACTATGTATTCTCCCCCCCTCCCCTAACGGTTGTAAGAAAGAAAAATACAGATGCTGTTGTATCCCTCTAAAGAACATAGTGCCTATAACGGAGGATGAAGACTGGTGATGGTGGAACTGCCCACTGTGTACATGGACACTAGCCTATGAAAAGGCGACAACCTGTGAGTTATTTCTCTAAGTAATTTATTTTTGATGTGATACTCAGTCCCGAAAAGAAGCCATTCTGCCAGGTGTGGGCACATCTGCTTTTAACCCTTCACACTCCCCTCGCCAAAGACTGACACTGCAAAAAAGCAGACCTTGGATGTCAGTGCCTCACGCTATGGTCGAGAATACGGTGTCCTAATGTTGAGTGAAACTGTCAGCCATCCGGTAGAATCCTCATCCAACATTTGTTCTCTAGGAATGTTCTCTCGGAATCGCCTTTTCTCTTACAACAGACTGCGGGGTTGGACTCTACTCCCAAGAAAATGCAAGTCATGGATACAGATGTAGGATCTTAATTTGATCTCTGTTTCAGGATTACAATGTTTCCTGCATTGCAGGAAAGTTTTTGGGGTTTAAAAAGGCTTCTGAAGTTTAATTTCCACTTTGGAATTTCAGACTTGATTTTCCCTTAAGTATCAACCCCTACAAAAATGTCCATGAATTATAATTCACATTTCTTGATGACGCAAGATTATTTTGCTGCTGTTGCAAACTGGTGCAAATTACGATCCTACATGTGTAGGTAGTGAAAGGAGTTGTGTAACCAGAGGGTTACACAACTAATGGGACATCCCCACTTACTCTTAGCTCCTTCTGTCTGAGCGTCATACCTGTGCTGAGGGACTGTCCTGCATTGCTTCCAGGCTGTTTTCACCCGAGACTGGAGAGAGGGGGAGGGGCAGTAGCTCATGTGGAGACCCTTGCTTGTGGAAATGGCTACACAGTTTCACAACAGCTGGTATGTGTGTGTCTCTGTGTATGCCAAGCTCTGTCCCCCAAAAGGGGCCCCCTTCTTCTGTCAGCCAATAAGAATGCTGAGGGAGGGGCTTTGTTAGCCTGTATGAAAGTGAATAACAAATGTAAGCAGCTAGATGCAGTTCCTTTTCTCACTGTGGTATGTGTCCCCTTCCTTGGCTCTTTTCACTGTTTATAACCCAGGGTTTGCACAATTTGACATCTTCTGTTGTCCGTTTGTTCAACACCGTATATCCATCCGTATCCACAATTTATCATGGATCATATAACCAAAACGGAATGATCTTGTCTGCACTGATCCACATATTCTGAAAAAGGCTGATTTTTAGATGAGAGATTGGGACACAGGCTCCCGGCACTCTGTGGTGATGCTCTCAAAGTAAACAAGTCCTCGGTGTTGATGCTCTGCCGTTGACACACAGACCCCTCCCGTCCTTCCAAAACCCCAGCACGACTGCACACAGACCCCACCCTAAGGACCGACTCGGCCTACCCTGAACATCATAACACATGGTACAATAAAACCAAGGAGGCTTATTTATCACACCATCTACATTCTTCAGTGGGCCCTCCCTACTCACTGCTGAGAGCTGTGCATCGAATGAGTTGAGAATTTCTAAGCTTTGTAAGCTTTTTTTTTTCTTGTACATATTTGTATTTATACATTTTCCTGTGTGATGTTTATTTTCATGACCGCATTGAGATAATATATTGCATTTATTTAAGTAACTGGTCTGGGGGTTTTGTAGCAGAGTTCAGGACCCATTTTATTTTCATCGAAGAAGTAATATTGTGAAAACATGTCTGTAAATATTTGTTGCGGATCATGAAGAGATTGATATTTTAGATGTAACTGGGCCTACCTTTTCGTGTCTACGATGGGATTCTAACAAAGTGTAGATGAAGATTACTATGGGTCAGGCAGTTGTAAAACTGGCAGCTTTTCACACTGTTTTCAGCCTGCAGAAACTTTTGCGAAGTTTAACCAAAATATGAAATTGGCAGTACATGTACGTTTGTATAACCAATCAATATCCCTGGATTGAGCAATGGAATAGGCTAACGTGATGGCCTGTAATATTCTGGCCAGTTATGTAACTCACTAGCCCTTGGGTTCTTAGATGTTTTGGAGATTTTTACCAAACGTGAAAGGACTGCAATCCCACTTTCACTCGGCAGACTCCTAAACTAACGGTCAGAATGCTTAAAATTAAGTGTGGAAAGGAGTAAATAATGATCTGTTATAGCACATCTTTAAGTAGCCTAAGTGTTCCATTGACTTTTTTCGTCTTCAGTTTGCAAGGAGTTGCACTCTGTAGGGTGTTGACAAACCAATGTGAACTAATACAGTTCTCTTGATAAAGAACCATGTTGAATATCTTATTTGTTAGACAGGATTCTTATTACTGAGAGGTCGACAAACACTTCACTTTTGGAATGGTCTTACTAGAGTTGGAGCTTTACAGAATGGATGAGGTGGAGTCCATCTCTTACATATTTGGGGTTTTTATCACTTGTGTGAGTGACACTTCTGGAGTCAAGTTATTTTCAAAAATGTTCTACTGAAAACCAGAATGCTTCAGAATTATCACTTTTGTACCAAGTGCAATATGAGTGTTTGTTGGTGATCTATATTTAGTAGAAATGTCTAACATTTGTTTTTATACTCTATGCAATACTATAGCAATTCAGTAAGTGAATAAAATGCAAAAGAGGAATGTCTTGGATTTCTTCATTTTTGTCCATATCAGTGCAGTGCAATAGTTGGCTCTTATCACTTATGTTATGATCAGCTTTTTATCAGGAAAAATACAAAAGATAATGGAACAGGAGTTTCCTGGCATCATTAGGCCAGCCAGAACAACAGGGGAAAAACAAGACTTGTCAGTGACTGACTGCCTGCCCCCTTGTGGTCAGATCTAAATCAAATATGAAACCAGGAATAGTGTTTCCTCATCAAAGGCAAGCACTGAGAAAAGGAGGGAATTCATCATAAGGAGAGTATTGTAATTGTTTTAAAGCATCTTGGCAGATATAAAGCCAATATTTGCAAGGATGCAAAAGGTCTAGTTCATATACATGATGCTGATCCAGCTGGGGCTCCCGAGTGGCGCAGCTAAGCCACTGCATCTCAGTGCTAGAGGTGTCACTACAGACCCTGGTTCGACTTCAGGCTGTCTCGCAACTGGCTGTGATAGGGAGTCCCATAGGGTAGTGCACAATTGGCTCAGCATCATTAGGGTTTGGCAGTCATTGTAAATAAGAATGTATTAATTGACTTGTCTATTTAAATAAAATAAGATGCAGATGTATCTCTATGTAAGACCCACCACACAACCTTAAGATTTCATACTTCATTTAAAAAATTATCCTACATTGCAGATTCTGTTGAATATGCTGATGGACAGGAAAGGCATCGAAATGATTTTCTATGGTGGCTCTCTCACCCTGTGCAGAGGAAGCCCTCAGAGGTAGAAACCATGGCTGACGGTTAAGGGGAAAAGCTGCATCTGGATTCAACCTCCCCTCAGTCTCTCTGTACACCCTGGGGTGCCACTGAGGAAGCGCCCTGTTTGTAGTCAGCATTTGAAATGACAGCGTTTTCTTACAGCTTCAAATTTCCTTTTAAATTCTGGTGCATCATATTGCACTCCCACAAATTGGGATGAACCCCTGCTGGCTAATCCAGATTTTGGTGTGAAAATTTGAAGTTGCATATTGTGAGTTCAGCAAAGGACTTGGCATAATGCAAAGATAGACAAAATGTAATACCTGTGCTCTGCGTTTTCATCAAGACCCAGTAAGTCACTAAACAAGTTCCTCTGATTGACTCCATAAGGGAACCATTTTAGGTTCTCTGAAGAACCCTTTGCAGAAGGTTGAACCTAGAACTTCTACGGAGGAGGGTTCTTCCTAAAAACCGTTTATGAACGTCACACAATTTCGCTTAGGGCCACCAAAAGGCTAGGGCCACTGCAGCCCCTCATGAGTTCAGATTTATTTTGTGGTCTGCCTGTTTAAAAGCAGCCTCAGACCCCTTTCTATTGTACTCTCTGCTCAATGATAGCACAGAAAATACTGATTTGAAACGAATAAATATTAGCAGTATGGTAAATGTACAATTATTAATTAAGGGAATGCCAGATACATGTACAAATATTCCAATATAGGGAAAGTTTAAAACACACCTATCTGTTTAAACTCAAACTCCTGTTAAAGTTTAAACACTAATTCTCAGGCACTATTTAAAAGAAAGGAAATGACAAAAGGGAATATTCAAATTCAGATGGGTTCTATGTACAACCCTTCTTGCCTTAAAAAAAAACAAAGAACTTTGGTCTCCCAAAAAGGCGTCTTCAGATCAAAACAGTTCTTGGTAGAACCCTATACCTCAGCAAATAAGTGTGTAGGGAAGTCCAAGGTAGCATAGAGCAGAATCGCACTCAACGTTCAATCTCTTGCATACATAACACACACATTAATAATGATGAGAATCATCATGGTGATTCCTGTTTCATTACTACCACAGACAATTACATAACCCCACAGCACAACCTAGTGGACAAAATGCAAACATGCAGAGCTTGAATTACAAAACATTCCACACTGCAACTCCAAAACCTAAAAATATCCCACATGTGCTGCTTTACAAAAGACGGATGAATTCCATGTTGAAAATGGAAGTCTTACTCACAGTCCACACAACACATCAAGATTAAAAAGAATGAAAAGCTTATTTCGCCAGGAAAATATCTGCATCTTAATTAAGGTATTCCAACTACAGCTTGGTTTTCTACTAAATGTTTCCCTGCTCAAGTCAAATAAGCAATACTGTGCTCACAGTGAAGCAATCACAGTGCTTTGGCTCTGTACTCCATTAGTTTAGATATGAGATCAGATGATGAATATGAGGCAAATGTACAAAATGTCAGTTTTTATTTGATGTTATTAAAATGGCTTTGAACATTTTAGAGAACCAAAACTGTTTGCTGACAGGCTGACAGGTGTCTCTTATTGGTAGGGTGTCCTGTTGCATTGATTGAGCATGCTTGGAAGAGGTGATAATGTTAACCTACTAAACTCAGCAAAAAAAAGAAATGTCCTCTCACTGTCAACTGCGTTTATTTTCAGCAAACTAAACATGTGTAAATATTTGTATGAACAAAACAAGATTCAACAACTGAGACTTAAACTGAACAAGTTCCACAGACATTTGACTAACAGAAACAGATTAATGTGTCTCTGAACAAAGGGGGGGAGGGGGTCAAAATCAAAAGTAACAGTCAGTATCTGGTGTGGCCACCAGCTGCATTAAGTACTGCAGTGTATCTCCTACTCATGGACTGCACCAAATTTGCCAGTTCTTGCTGCAAGTTCCCGGACATTTCTGGGGGGAATGGCCCTAACACTCACCCTCCGATCGAACAGGTCCCAGACGTGCTCAATGGGATTGAGATCCAGGCTCTTTGCTGGCCATGGCAGAACACTGACATTCCTGTCTTCAGAAAATCACGCACAGAACGAGCAGTATGGCTGGTGGCATTGTCATGCTGGAGGGTCATGTCAGGATGAGCCTGCAGGAAGGGTACTACATGAGGGAGGAGGATGTCTTCCCTGTAACGCACAGCATTGGGATTGCCTGCAATGACAAGCTCATTCCGATGATGCTGTGACACACCGTCCCAGACCATGACGGACCCTCCACCTCCAAATCGATCCCGCTCCAGAGTACAGGCCTTGGTGAAACACTCATTCCTTCAATGATAAACGCGAATCCGACCATCACCCCATGGTGAGACCAAACCACAACTCGTCAGTGAAGAGTACTTTTTGCCAGTCCTGTCTGGTCCAGCGACGGTGGGTTTGTGCCCATAGGCGACGTTGTTGCCAGTGATGTCTGGTGATGACCTGTCTTACAACAGGCCTACATGCCCTCAGTCCAGCCTCTCTCAGCCTATTGTGGACAGTCTGAGCACTGATGCACTGATTGTGCATTCCTGGTGTAACTCTTGCAGTTGTTGTTGTCATCCTGTACCTGTCCCGCAGTTGTGATGTTCGGATGTACCGATCCTGTGCAGGTGCTGTTACACGTGGTCTGCCACTGCGAGGACGATCAGTTGTCTGTCCTGTCTCCCTGTACCGCTGTCTTAGGCGTCTCACAGTACGGACTTTGCAATTTATTACCCTGGCCACATCTGCAGTCCTCATGCCTCCTTGCAGCATGCCTAAGGCACGTTCACGCAGATGAGCAGGGACCCTGGGCATCTTTCTTTTGGTGTTTTTCAAAGTCAGTAGAAAGGCCTTTTTAGTGTCCTAAGTTTTCATAACTGTGTCCTTAATTTCCTACTGTCTGTAAGCTGTTAGTGTCTTAATGTTCATTAATTGTTTAGGGTTAATTGAACAAGCACGGGAAACCATGTTTAAACCCTTTACAATGAAGATCTGTGAAGTTATTTGGATTGTTACTAATTATATTTGAAAAACAGGGTCCTGAAAAAGGGACGTTTCTTTTTTTGCTGAGTTTATGTGTGGACTAAAGGTGTCGTCAGCCAGGTCAACTGGGTGGGGATTCCAATGGGTTGGGAGCGATCAGCCAATAACCAGAGCATTGTCTTTTTCTTCAAATTACGTTGCCTATGTTTTGTAAATGGCTTTAAGCTATATCACCACCATCTAGTGGCTACAATGAAAAAATGACACAAAAAAATATCAGGACTCCAGCACTGCAGGTGGTGGTAAACCACCAATATTAGCTTTACGCTTTTTTTCAAACACAAAATAAAAAGAAAACTGACTACTTTGAAATGGAGATGGAATCAATAGAGTGGTGAGGAGGAGCTCCACGTTATATTAATAAAGTCCGATTTAATCAACAAATATGACAGTCAGTTTTAAAAATGGTAAGGGTACAACACTGTGTACATATCTGGCTGTTTTGGCAAAATCACTACATATCCCATCGAGCCAAGCAGGGAGAGGCTGCCCATTGTCACAGTTCCAATCAGAAACATACATCTACCCTATGCTAGTGGATCTCAAGACAGAACTTGGATCCACGTTAAGTAGCAATGATATCCTTCGCCACTACCGTATTACTTCAGATATCTCTAACCAGTCATGATTATTCAACAAAACCATGAAACAATAAATAACTTTCATTTCTTAGTTACATGATTGTATAACAAGCCAAGGAGTTTTAAAGTTGAAGGTCTTTATGAAGTTTGGCAATGAGGCCGAAAACAATACTGAACAAAAATAGAAACTCAACATTTTCAGCAATTTCAACGATTTTACTGAGTTACAGTTCATAGAAGGAAATCAGTCAATGTAAATACATTCAGTAGGCCCTAATCTATGGATTTCACATGACTGGGCACAAAAGGGCTTTATTACAGACAGAAATACTCACTTGACCAGGCGAACATGACCAAAGACATGACTGAAACAGTAACCAACTTTGTTCCGATCCATGTATACAGCGGATATCACTGGAGGCTGCTGAGGGGAGGACGGCTCATCATAATGGCTGGAAGGGAGTGAATGGAATGGTTTCAAATACATGTTCAATACCATTCAATTCCCTCCATCCCGGACATTATTATGAGCCATCCTCCCCTCAGCAGCCTCCAGTGGTGGAATTGAATGTGATATTTGAGTCAATTCAATGGGCTTTATTGGCATGGGAAACATGTGTCAACATTGCCAAAGCAAGTGAAGTAGATAATATACAGTAGACATTACTCTCACAGAAGTTCCAAAAGAATAAAGACATTACTAATGTCATATTATGTATATATACAGTGTTGTAATGATGTGCAAATGGTTAAAGTACAAAAGGGAAAATAAATAAACATAAATATAGGTTGTATTTACAATGGTGTTTGTTCTTCACTGGTTGCCCTTTTCTTGTGGCAACAGGTCACAAATCTTGCTGCTGTGATGACACATTGTGGTATAGCTACTGGGTGAAATGGGAGTTTATCAAAATCAGGTTTGTTTTGAAATTCTTTGTGAATCTTTGTAATCTGAGGGAAATATGTGTCTCTAATATGGTCATACATTTGGCACGAGGTTAGAAAGTGCAGCTCAGTTTCCACCTCGTTTTGTGGGCAGTGTGCACATAACCTGTCTTCTCATGAGAGCCATGTCTGCCTACGGCGGCCTTTCTCAATAGCAAGGCTATGCTCACTGAGTCTGTACATAGTCAAAGCTTTCCTTGAGTTTGACTCAGTCACAGTGGTCAGTAGCACTGTGTACTCTCTGTTTAGGGCAAAATAGCATTCTAGTATGCTCTGTTTTTTTGTTAATTCTTTCCAATGTGTCAAGTAATTATCTTTTTGTTTTCTCATGATTTGGTTGGGTCTAATTGTCCTGTTTGTGAACAGAGCCCCAGGACCAGCTTGCTGGGGGACTCTTCTCCAGTTTCATCTCTCTGTAGGTGATGGCTTTGTTATGGAAGTTTTGGGAACTGCTTCCTTTTAGGTGGTTGTAGTTGGTTAAAGTTTTTGTATGCTCTATGGCAGTGGTTCTCAATCCTGGTCCTGGGGACCCAAAGAGGTGCACATTTTTGGTTTTGCCCTAACACTACACACCTGATTCAAATCATCAAAACCTTTTGATGAGTTAATCATTTGAATCAGCTGTGTAGTGTTAGGCAAAAACAAAAATATGCACCTCTTTGGGTCCCCAGGACCAGGATTGAGAACCACCGCTCTACGGCAACGGTGTCTAGATGGAATTTGTATTTGTGGTCCTGGCGACTGGACCTTTTTTGGAACACCATTATTTTGATTTACAGTCAGGGCCCAGGTCTACCAAAATCTGTGCAGAAGATCTAGGTGCTGCTGTAGGCCCTCCTTGGTTGGTGACAGAAGCACCAGATCATCAGCAAACAGTAGACATTTGACTTCAGATTCTAGTAGGGTGAGACCGGGTGCTGCAGACTGTTCTAGCGCTCTCGCTAATCCATTTATACATAAATTGAAGAGGGTGGATCTTAAGCTGCATCCCTGTCTCACCCCACAGCCCTGTGGGAAGAAATATGTGTGTTTTTTGCTCATTTTAACCGCACACTTGTTGTTTGTGTGCATGGACTTTATAATGTTGTATGTTTTTCCCCCAACACCACTTTCCATCAATTTGTACAGCAGACCCTCATGCCAAATTAAGTTGAAGGCTTTAATGAAATCAACAAAGCATGAGAAGACTTTGCCTTTGTTTTGTTTGTTTGCCAATTAGGGTGTGCAGGGTGAATATGTGGTCTGTCGTACGATAATTTGGTAAAAAGCCAATTTGACATTTGCTCAGTACATTGTTTTCACTGAGGAAATGTACGAGTCTGCTGCTAATGATAATGCAGAGGATTTTCCCAAGGTTGCTGTTGACGCATATCCCACGGTAGTTATTGGGGTCAAATTTATCTCCACTTTTGTAGTTTCAAATATTGGGTTAAGATGCCAGATCTAAGGATGATGTTAAAGAGTTTTAGTATAGCCAATTGGAATTTCTTGTCTGTATATTCTATCATTTCATTGAGGATACCATTAACACCACAGGCCTTTTTGGGTTGGAGGGTTTTTATTTGTCCTGTATTTCATTCATGGTAATTGGAGAATCCAATGGGTTCTGGTCTTTAATAGTTGATTCGTATTTGTATTTGATAATGTATGTTTTTGCTGTTTGTTCTTTGTTTATAGACCCAAAAAGATTGGAGAAGTGGTTTATCCATACATCTCCATTTTGGATAGATAATTCTTTGTGTTGTTTGTTTAGTGCTTTCCAATTTTCCCAGAAGTGGTTAGAATCTATGGATTCTTCAATTACATTGAGCTGATTTCTGATGTGCTGTTCCTTCTTTTTCCGTAGTGTATTTCTGTATTGTTTTAGTGACTCACCATAGTAGAGGTGTAGACCCAGGTTTTCTGGGTATCTATATTTTCGGCTAGACAGGTTTCTTAATTTCTCTCTTAGGTTTTTGCATTCTTCATCAAACCATTTGTCATTGTTGTTCATTGTCTTCGGTTTTCTGTTAGACATTTTTAGATTTGATAGGGAAGCTGAGAGGTCAAATATACTGTTTAGACTTTCTACTGCCAAGTTTACACCTTCACTATTACAGTGGAACCTTTTGTCCAGGAAGTTGTCTAAAAGGGATTGAATTTGTTGTTGCCTAATTGTTTTTTTGGTAGGTTACCATACTACATTCCTTCCATCTATAGCATTTCTTAATATTACTCAGTTCCTTTGGCTTTAATGCCTCATGATTGAGTATTACACTGTTCAAGTAGACTGTGATTTTGCTGTGATCTGATAGTGGTGTCAGTGGGCTGACTGTGAACGCTCTGAGAGACTCTGGGTTGAGGTCAGTGATAAAGTAGTCTACAGTACTACAGCCAATAGATGAGCTATAGGTGTACCTACCATAGGAGTCCCCTCGAAGTCTACCAATGACTATTTACATAACCAGCGTGCGACAGAGCTGCACGAGTTGTGACTCATTTTGTTGGTTATGTTGTCATAGTTGTGCCGAGGGGGGCATATGAGAGAGCGAATGCTGTCACCTCCAGGCAGGTGTTTGTCCCCCTGTGTGCTGAGGGTGTCAGGTTTTTGTCCAGTTCTGGCATCTAGGTCGCCAGACTAGTACATGTCCCTGGGCCTCGAAATGATTGATTTTCCCCCTCTAGGATGGAGAAGCTGTCATCGTTAAAGTATGGGGATTCTAGTGGGGGGGGGGGGGATATAGGTAGCACACAGGAAGACATGTTTCTCTGTTAAGATCATTTCCTTTTGAATTTCTAGCCAAATGTAAAATGTTCCTGTTTTGACTAATTTAATAGAGTGAGTTAGGTCTGGTCTATACCAAATTAGTATACCCCCTGTCCCTTCCCTGTTTCACACCTGGTAGTTTTGTGAATGGGAATACCAGCTCTCTGTAACCTAGATGGCAACCAGTGGGTCCGTCTCCTCTATACCGTGTTTCTTGTAGGATGACAATGTCTGTATTTCCGATTTCTTTGATGAAGTCCAGGTTCCTGCTCTTTAGGCCAAAGGCAGATGACCTCAGGCCTTGGATATTCCAGGATGAGATAGATGAAGGCTTTGTGTTCCATAAAGTGTCCAATGTTGTTGGTTGTGTGGTTTGGCCTCAGGCAAGTAAGTGTGAGCAGAGCCTGCTGAGCATCTGGTACATTCCATTGGCTTGGGCTAGTGTAGGAGTGGGGGTTGGGCCTGTTTGCCCGCTCACGGCCTGGGCATATGTGTGACTTCCATATTGAGGCCCTATTTGCAGGAGTGGGGGACATGGGGTGGCCAGGAGGGGCATAGATCTGATCTGAGGGGGCCTAAATGGGGTGTGGGCATGGTTGACTTGGGGGAGGGTTGATTGGTTGGGGTGTGGATGTAGGTCCTCTCAGCGTGGGTCCTCTATGTGTAGGTCCAGGGGAGGGTCCCGCATGTCTGGGAGAGTGTCTCGCTGGTTTGGGCAGGGTGTCTAATGATCTGTTGCTCCTGTGTGAGTGTTGGGGCTGTGTTTGAGAGCAATATCTTTTAGGGTTCGGGCGAAGATGGGCACTGCTGCCTGGTATAGGTGGACCTGGTCGTAAAGTCCAGGGTGGAGTGTGGGCCAGGAAAACATTTGGTTTTGAGGCAAAGTCAAGGGAAATACTTGGGTTTACCCGCTGTATGGTAGCAGGGTGGAAGTGCTGTGGCCACCCTTTCCTGCTGTGTTCTCAGGTTGTTTGTGCCTGTGTGTATTATTTTGTGGCTAGGTGACCCTAGTTGGTCCTCAGACAGAAGGTCTAGGGCGCGCTGGGTGTTTGGACACCAGAGTTTAGACACTCTGTGTTTGGGAAAAAGTTTTTTTTCTTATATATATTTCCTGTTTGAGTCCATAAGGAGTACAATCTGTGTCTTGTGTATGTCCTCTGTGGGTGTGTGTGTGTGTGTGTGTGTGGGAGAGGGGGGGGGGGTTCTTAATTTGTCCGTCCCGTTGTGATTTTGATGCTATGGTCAGGGGTGGACTGTTCTGCCATGGTGTCTAGACTTTTGTCGGGAGCTGAGGTGGGCTATTCTGCTGGCTTCTCTGTGGGGGTGGCCACCTCTCTAGTAGGTTGTTCTCTGTCACACGCCATCCCCCTCAACCTCTCCTTCAGCAGTCTGATCCTCTCCTCTAGTGCTCTGTTCTTCTCCTGCTCCTGCTCTTTCTCCTGATTATGTCGTTTCACTACAGTCCAGGGTGTAGATATGTCTCTCTCCACCTCCAGCTTTCCAGGTCTAGTTAAAGGGGATGTTGTTGTGCTGGACTGTTGTCTGGGTCTGTGCTGACTGGAGTGTAATCACCTGCTGTTCCAGCTCCACCTGCCTTACATCCAGCTGGGGGAATTTATCCTTCATTTCAATGAGGGAGTTGTACTCTGTGCTGGGAGGATGACTTTCCGCTTGTTGTTGCTCTTCTGTGGGGTTATATAATGAAGAGGTCTGGTCTGACCTGATCAGGGTAGGGGTGTCTTTCTCACGGGAGAGCTTCTCCTGCTGAGCTAATTCTTTGAATAGGTGAAAGTCCAGCTGAATCTGACTGGGGTTGCCCTGTACCAATACTGTTTCAGACTTATAGAGATTTATATTAGCTGACTCTGAGTCTTCATTGTCTAATATCCTGAGTTTCCACCCCTCGTTAACACCCCCCCTCTTAACAGAGGGGTAGTGTGTTAATATAGCACTGTGCCATGCCAGGGGATGGTCTGTGTGGAAGATTAAGTTGCTTATGTTCCCATTTTTACATTGCCTTGCGAAAGTATTCGGCCCCCTTGAACTTTGCGACCTTTTGCCACATTTCAGGCTTCAAACATAAAGATATAAAACTGTATTTTTTTGTGAAGAATCAACAACAAGTGGGACACAATCATGAAGTGGAACGACATTTATTGGATATTTCAAACTTTTTTAACAAATCAAAAACTGAAAAATTGGGCGTGCAAAATTATTCAGCCCCTTTACTTTCAGTGCAGCAAACTCTCTCCAGAAGTTCAGTGAGGATCTCTGAATGATCCAATGTTGACCTAAATGACTAATGATGATAAATACAATCCACCTGTGTGTAATCAAGTCTCCGTATAAATGCATCTGCACTGTGATAGTCTCAGAGGTCCGTTAAAAGCGCAGAGAGCATCATGAAGAACAAGGAACACACCAGGCAGGTCCGAGATACTGTTGTGAAGAAGTTTAAACCGGATTTGGATACAAAAAGATTTCCCAAGCTTTAAACATCCCAAGGAGCACTGTGCAAGCGATAATTTTGAAATGGAAGGAGTATCAGACCACTGCAAATCTACCAAGACCTGGCCGTCCTTCTAAACTTTCAGCTCATACAAGGAGAAGACTGATCAGAGATGCAGCCAAGAGGCCCATGATCACTCTGGATGAACTGCAGAGATCTACAGCTGAGGTGGGAGACTCTGTCCATAGGACAACAATCAGTTGTATATTGCACAAATCTGGCCTTTATGGAAGAGTGGCAAGAAGAAAGCCATTTCTTAAAGATATCCATAAAAAGTGTTGTTTAAAGTTTGCCACAAGCCACCTGGGAGACACACCAAACATGTGGAAGAAGGTGCTCTGGTCAGATGAAACCAAAAGTGAACTTTTTGGCAACAATGCAAAACGTTATGTTTGGCGTAAAAGCAACACAGCTCATCACCCTGACCACACCATCCCCACTGTCAAACATGGTGGTGGCAGCATCATGGTTTGGGCCTGCTTTTCTTCAGCAGGGACAAGGAAGATGGTTAAAATTGATGGGAAGATGGATGGAGCCAAATACAGGACCATTCTGGAAGAAAGCCTGATGGAGTCTGCAAAAGACCTGAGACTGGGATGGAGATTTGTCTTCCAACAAGACAATGATCCAAAACATAAAGCAAAATCTACAATGGAATGGTTCAGAAATAAACATATCCAGGTGTTTGAATGGCCAAGTCAAAGTCCAGACCTGAATCCAATCGAGAATCTGTGGAAAGAACTGAAAACTGCTGTTCACAAATGCTCTCCATCCAACCTCACTGAGCTCGAGCTGTTTTGCTAGGAGGAATGGGAAAAAATGTCAGTCTCTCGATGTGCAAAACTGATAGAGACATACCCCAAGCGACTTACAGCTGTAATCGCAGCAAAAGGTGGAGCTACAAAGTATTAACTTAAGGGGCTGAATAATTTTGCACGCCCAATTTTTCAGTTTTTGATTTGTTAAAAAAGTTTGAAATATCCAATAAATGTCGTTCCACTTCATGATTGTGTCCCACTTGTTGTTGATTCTTCACAAAAAAATACAGTTTTATATCTTTATGTTTGAAGCCTGAAATGTGGCAAAAGGTCGCAAAGTTCAAGGGGGCCGAATACTTTCGCAAGGCACTGTATAACAGTCAGCAAAAAGTGTCTCTTGATTTTCCATAAGGAGCTCCATTTTGTACACTTTTCTTACTTTATCATTTTTTTAATTCAGAGGGTACTGTATTTTATTTACCTCTGAACATTGGGAGACAGCTTCAAAGATCTCTGCATTTGGTTGGAGTAGCCTGTTTGATTTTCCTGCCATTGTTGGGCTAAAGGGCTCTGACACCTCTCACTTGACACGTCAGTGCTAATTGAAGCTGTATCTCCTTGTCCTAGCAGGCTTGGTAGTCCAACACTTTGTCCTAGCAGGCTTGGTAGTCCAACACTTTGTCCTAGCAGGCTTTGTAGTCCAACACTTTGTCCTAGCACGCTTGGTAGTCCAACACTTTGTCCTAGCAGGCTTGGTAGTCCAACACTTTGTCCTGGCAGGCTTGCTAGTCCAACTCCTTGTCCTAGCAGGCTTGCTAGTCCAACTCCTTGTCCTAGCAGGCTTGCTAGTCCAACTCCTTGTCCTAGCAGGCTTGCTCGTCCAACTCAGCATTCAGTCCTCATAATGTAAAATATATCATTGTAAGGTATTTTTCTTCTTGGCTTTTCAATATAAAACATTGCTTCAGACTAAACATTACTCACTCAGTTCCAGATTGGATGGTGTTTTCAGTTTGTTTACGAAAGCATTTGCTGTACAGCTTGGGCCTTCCAGGTAATTCTGTGGAGTAAATGTTATGCTGTGGAGGGTATAATGCTGTACATGCCTCTGCCAAAAAAATCCAAGTTTATCTAACTTCAAATCTATATTTTTTCCAAGAACATGCTGAAAAATGCAGGGGCTCATCTGCTCATGACCTCTCTCTCTCTCTGTCTCTTATTAGCTAGTCTCTCTCCCTCTCTCAATGATTGATTGTACAATGTAGGCCTAAACACAAATAATTTCAGTTTGTGAGTGTGTGATATGGGGGTTGGAACCATGTTTATTTAGACAGTATAAAAAAAACTTTTAGAAACAATGGCAACACTGCCATGTTGATCTGAGCCTTGCTGTTGGAAAAACGAGTGTCCCGGCTTTCGTCTACAGTCTGTTGCTTTCGCCTTGCCAGTCAAACGCGACCAATGTCTTCTGTCAAATGGGAATAGGGAGCTCGGCGGAAAATCTGTATTGCTCCAGTAGGTGGTCTTTTTTCGTTGTTTCGCCCACCAATCAAGTTTTTGTGTCGAAGCAAATTAGTGTCAAATGTATGATTTATTTGTTGTGAGGTTTACTTGATCGAATAGAAGTTTCGTAATGCATACGTTGTTATGTCTGTACTGATATAAGTAGGACACTTAATAAAAATATATTGTTTCCATGTGTAATCACACTGGGGCCACCCATATGCAAAAGTAGTGGCCCCAGCCGACTTGTAAGTCGCTTTGGACAAAAGCGTCTGCTAAATGGGATATATTACTTATCTCGAGATGGCTATGTCTAACGGTGTAAATAAATTGTTACATTTCTGCATAAAATGGATATTATGCCACCTCGTGGTGGATTAGTGTGTTTACATTGTCTAATACGCTCAGTGATAAAGGTATGGGATTCTGGGTGATCCACAGCAGATTTATGGTGAATTGCTGTTTGTGAGTTGAAAATTGAATGGTCCCGGGATAGAAATGTATAAAGTTGACATTACATCATAAAATACACTTTTTTTTTACTAGGCAAGTTAGTTAAGAACAAATTCTTATTTTCAATGATATCCCGTCGACAACTCATCATCCATCCATACTGTGTGTGTCCCACGATTGAATCTTTGGAAATAAATTAACTATCCATCCATTACTCCTTCCTGTGTTGACTCACTATGACCAGGAAGGTCACATATGCATATTATTGGCATGAAGCTAGTAGCATAGTGTCTCATTGAATACAGGCAAACAACCTTCATACAATATTTAAAAAAAGATTACAACAATGAGATGTATCCACCAATTCAAAGAAAGGATAGAAGAGCCTCATTGTGGACAAAGACTTACATTGTTAGGGCGGAGAGACATGTGTCTTGTCTGGTATCCATAATCTTTTCATTCGCGCTATCTGATGGTCATGTCTAGATGGGATACAGCTTTTGTTAAATTGACGTCAAAAGTATATATTTTGTCTGTGTAATTTAGCTATCCCTAGCCCTTTTCCTAACCTTAACCTTATTCGCTAAAACTGCAACGAAACCCTGTATCCATTTAGACCCTATCTGACATGAGACAAATGCGGGGTTGACCACTGAGGTATAGGACCAGGTAGACGGGAAAGGTTTTTCGGACACGCCTTGTGCCCTGAATGATGAAGTATGTCACGAAGCTGGTAGCGAGTTTATCCTTGTGCCAAAAAACTTCAGCGAGAATGTGAAACTTGTCAGCCAAAGTTGGGACTTGGGAGTATTCAGAATAATTGGTTGCATTATTATTATTTATTTTTGGTTACTACCAATATTACAAGTTATTTTTATCGTGTAGGCTGCTATCCTACTCGAAATAAAATCAAGTGGGATGGAACAAATAGACCACGTTAGCTACAGCCATCGATATGTGCTAGCCTACATCTCACTGAGGTATAATAATAATGTCTGACGCTAGTTAATTGGCATGTCACGGTGACATCCAGATGGTGACCAAATCCTACAAGTTATTTCTACCTCGCCCATCGAAAAAAAAAACAGCATAAACTAGCTAGCTGAGTAAGGGCTCATCAGGCCGACGGCCGAATCCATTCGTCTCCACATTCTACTCTCAGCTGCGAGACATACATCATCAATTTGGGCACCATGCCACAGACAAGGGGGTTAGTTATAAATATCTTTGAAACGACGTTTCCTTATAGGCTCTTGCTGTGTGGACTCTTGGTGCTTTCATGACATCTGGGAACTCAGATTAAAACGAGGTCAAATCATTACGTCGGTGATCTTCATGTCGGAAAGTTTACGATTTGATATTTGGTCGTTCAAAAGATTTTTCCGACTCTGAGCTCGTTTTTTCCGAGTTTCCAGCTGTCTTGAATACTCGGAAGTCGGAGATTTCAGAGTTGTCAGTTGTTTTGTCTACCAATGTCGTTTCTACTTGCTGATTCCGGCTCTATAGCTCAGTGACAGAGCACTGGTCTTGTAAACCAGGGGTCGCGAGTTCGATCCTCGCTGGAGCCTAAAGTAAAAAGGAATCTCCCTCAAACGGTCCCTGAGTTCTTGCAGAAGATAACCAATAAAATGACTATGGCATTTATCTGATATATTTTGCACTCACTTTGGGTGCCATTTTAGATGGATGTCGTTTTAGACACGTGTGGACTGAATTGCAAGTGTAAGAATGATACTTAGATTTTTATGATGCTCACATTGTTTATACTCAGCCAAGTGTGAAATGTCTTCTCTGTTCAGCTATGATGGTACTATAGGCCAGTCAAAAGTTTATAAATAATGTATCCATTGTTTGAATTGGGTCAATATGCAAGTGTATGGATGAGTATCATAATTTTCACATGGTAGTGAAGAGGATTTAGTCAACATTTTAGTTGACTAAAAGCAAGCGAGTGCTTTATTATGGTGCAATAATAACATGTGTATAGCCCTATGTATGTTATGACATGTATATAAGACGGTAATAACAGGTCACAGAGATAGAAATGATAATGTGATCGAGATGGAGTTTTGAGTCTTTTGTGAGAGGAGTTCAGAGGAGTTCCAAGGAGACACAAAACTGCACTACTGATAAAAAAAGGCATTTTAAAAGCTTTGTTCCAACATCCAGCTTAATCAATTGAGAGAAGAGAGTATGACTCATGTGAATGTACTGGGTGCTCAAATATAACCTAGGCCTAACTGATGTGTCATAGATACGTGACATGCACTTGTTGCATTGTAAAAATCTGCTCATGCATTTCTCTCTAATAGAGTGTTAAGAGAGGTGAATTATAATGTTCCATGTCTCTGAACTTCTCATTGAGTTAGACCTCCATATCCTCTCATCCACAGTTAGGCGTGTGGGTGTGCGTGTGTGTGTGCGTGTGTGTGTGCGTGTGTGTGTGTGTGTTTGCGCGCGCGCGCGCAGAGGTGTGTGTGTGGGTATCTTTTCTCTGCCTATACATTGCGTTGAAATCTTATCTGCTCCAATGAAGAGGCAAGGAATTCCTTCTTTGGCTCAAAATAGGAGCATTGTTATGATAGCCAGGCATAGAATGGTGTATGTAGAGCTAACTAATCCCACACTTCACTGCCTAAGAACACCTATCCCTCTCGGTTGCAGAGCAGAGCGGGCATCCCGTAGAAATACAATTACACCCTGATGATGGGGTAATTGTGGGAGTCATTTGTGGGAGTCAACAGATATCAAAGTGAGTTCAAAAGTGAATTCAAAATAGCAATTCACTGTGGAGGAGGAAGCAGTGATGCACATGAACATTGTCAATGTGAAGGTTGAATAGTTCTGTACGTTCCTCTGACTATGTTTAAATCTCCTTGTTGAATGCATTATGAAGTGCTGTCTCAATGTGTGGTTGTGGGGAGAAGAGAGGCAGGGGCACAGACAGTGGATGACTATGGATCTGTTGGCTCAACATGAAGTTTCATGGTCATGATTTATTTCGACAGGATATCAGGAGAGTTCTTGCTGTTTGTGATTCTTCAAGGGAATGAAGTTGATCACTTCTAATGTCTTCGCGCATCAGATTAAGAAAGTCATTGTTCCACAAGAGTGGCTCTCTGTTTCATAATAAAACCTGTAGCCTACCTACGACAAGTCATGATTGGTCATGGAAATAGAATTATCATCCTTGCTTAGGATGAACTCTATTTTAATTTGTCAGCCACACACCAGGCAGAACAGTCAATTCAGGTGAAAAAGAAGCGCAGTGTTTTGAGTTCAGATCACTATTAATAAAGGAGAGGAGGAATCCTCTCTAGACTATTGAGA
The DNA here is from genome assembly GCF_036934945.1 of Oncorhynchus masou masou. Lineage (NCBI taxonomy): Eukaryota > Metazoa > Chordata > Actinopteri > Salmoniformes > Salmonidae > Oncorhynchus > Oncorhynchus masou. Next base: position 13,482,906 of record NC_088230.1, on the reverse strand, counting down.
TGCTCCCGAGTCGCTCAGCAATCTAAGGCACTGCATCTCAGTGCTAGAGGCATCACTACAGACCTTGGTTCAATTCCAGGCTGTATCACAACTGGCCGTGATTGGGAGTCCCATAGGGCGGTGCAAACCCTAACCAGCGTCGTCCTGGTTAGGGGTTGGCTGTCATTGTAAATAAGAATTTGTTCTTAACAGACTTGCCGAGTTAAATAAAAGTTAAATTAAAAAATAAATAATAATAATAAAAAAGATGCAGCCCATGGCTCAGTGATGCATTGAGGTATGTCCAACAGAGGACGCCTCACTAGACTATTGAGATGCAGCCCATGGCTCAGTGATGCATTGAGGTATGTCCAACAGAGGACGCCTCACTAGACTATTGAGATGCAGCCCATGGCTCAGTGATGCATTGAGGTATGTCCAACAGAGGACGCCTCACTAGACTATTGAGATGCAGCCCATGGCTCAGTGATGCATTGAGGTATGTCCAACAGAGGACGCCTCACTAGACTATTGAGATGCAGCCCATGGATCAGTGATGCATTGAGGTATGTCCAACAGAGGACGCCTCACTCGACTATTGAGATGCAGCCCATGAGTCAGTGACGTATTGAGTTATGCCCAACAGAGGGCGCCTATCAAAACTATTGAGATGCAGCCCATGAGTCAGTGACGTATTGAGGTATGTCCAACAGAGGATGCCTATCTAGACTATTGAGATGCAGCCCATGAGTCAGCGATGTATTGAGGTATGTCCAACAGCAGGGGTCACTCTATGTTAGGTTTTGAAGATCCTTCCTTCCTAGTGTCATGCTGAGGACCTTTGCACTGCCTCACTTACATAGGTTAGTTAAGGCAGTGATTCTCAGCAGTACCCTGGGGGGTACTTGGCCTATCCACAGGGATTACTTGAGAAGACTCAGACCATAGGCCTACTGATAAATTGCACATGAGGGGGTACTTCAGGGGTACTTCAAATGTACTTGGTGGTACAGTAACCAAAAAAGGTTGAGAACCACCGAGTTAAGGAATAGGATGAAGCTGCTCCCAGATCTAAGGTCAATTTCTCAATCACACAATTTCAATCAATCAGTAGCCTTGTCCCCAGGCTCAATTGAGTGAGCTGGTGGATGATTACCATATTTATTCATGTTTTATCAATCTTTTACAACCTCCCATAGATTCCCCCTCTCTGAAGAAGTGTTTGTGTGGTGACGTACCAATGAAACGTTATCGGCCATACCCGCCCCGCCATACAGGCCACTGGCTCGATCCAATGAAATCCACAATTAACTCAGGCAGTATGTAGGTTATACTTCACCTTGAACTACTAAATCTCATTCTCCTCTATGCCAACTTCACACCTGTACATATTGTTCCCAATAACTTCAGTGGTACTCCGCTTTCTTTATTCACAGAGGGGGGAAAAAAGGAGCAATCATATTTTTGAACTGGTCCTTGGCTCAGTGTAAGTCTGTAAGCACCGGAGGCTGTTCAATGTTGTTATTGTTATGGCTGGCTGACTGCCGTCCCAGTAGTATCACTAGGCTGGCTTCTCTCCTCTAGGCAAGGCTGAGGCTCATCATGTTGCAGGGTATTGTCTTGGCTCGTCTTGTGGTTACGTTAACAGCCGACAGAGAGAGGCGGGGAGGCGGGGGGGGGGAGATATACAGAGAGAAAGAGAGAGACAGAGCAGATAACACTAAAGAGAGAGAGACACAGAGAGAGAAAATGTATTAATCCTCCTGGAAAACAGCATCAAAACAAACGTTTCTGGAGTCTGATTCCACAGAGGAATTTGTTGGTCCTTTTTTTGGGGGGGACTTTTTTTAAGGAGGATATTGCTGTCCTCTATTGGGATCATCGTGCGGAAAATTGCTCAAACAATGTATTGGAATCACGCCACTGTAGGAAGTAATGCCACTATGTAGGTATGTCAATGTCAACCACAATTGCTTTACCAACTTCTCCAGAACTCATAGAATACATGGAATAGAATACAACTGTATTATCCATTGGTTAGAAAGGACACACGTTGAGAGGCACAGGATCAGCAGCAGTGCAGTGCCCCTGGATGGAGAGCAATTGTGGGGGGTTAAGTGCCTTGCCCAAGAGCACAATGGCAGGAGATGGTACATTGGATTAGAGACCATGTGCAATCATCTACCAACTCTGTCTGTTGGAACTGTGACCACAAGAGAGACCTCACACATGCTCAACTACAACATTCTAACAACATGCAGGTTAAAAGGGATGTGAACCATTTTTATATAAAAAACAAAACTGTTTCCTGTCTTTCTGTGTACCTTTGATTGGCTGTGTGCGTTGCTATGTTTGTTTGTTAAGTGCATGTAAATCATAAATCACAAGGAAGAAAGCATGTGACCGCCTCAGAGTCACACGGATGTTTACAGGTCTCCTGGGGTTACATATTAGCTGGAGTAGATCACTTCTGTAGGACAGTCTCCAATGGCGTCAGGTCTAGTAATTGATCCGTATTTGTGTCTAAGTGTGTGTGCATGTGTGGCCTGTGTACTACTCTCATATGCGGGCCACAGTGTGCGCTGGGAATTGGGGGATTCTGTTGGGGATATAGGGAGTGTAGTGGTGGAGAACTTAGTCCACTATATGCCGGTCCTGGTCCACTGCGGTGCACTTAACATGCTGAGGAAATCTCATATTCCTGTCAGCCTAGCAGAGTGAACAGGAGAGTAACCACCAAGTCCTGGCTCTGGGCCTGGCCAGCCATGACTAAGACTGCATCCATATCCTTTCACGTCATCCATCTGCACCGCTTCCTCTCCGATGCCTCACCTACTGTAACGTCGCTTCTACTAGTTGCCTTTTCTATTCCCCCTTATTCTTCGTCCAACCTTTGCTTCACAGGGATTTATCATGCATGGTATTGTAAGATTGCATTACAGTGTACAGCAACTGCATAGTGAATTGTGTATTCTGAACTCAAGATCCATAAACGAATGTCTAGTTCTGTTATGAACATCTGTGTTTCGGTGAAATATGGAAATGATAGAACCGTGCCGTGAGATGATGTGCGTGTCGTGCTCATGTTGAGTTGAGCAAATATATGCAGCTCATTGAAAAACACCTCTTTCTTGCATGATTCAAGATTTCAGATAACATTTTTAGTCAGTCCCAAAAATGTCTCCAATCCTTTTTATGCTCTTTCCTTGAGCATTTTCTTTCTCCTTCTCTGTAGACCTGGGTTCAAATACTATTCAAAATTGTTCAAATACGTTGTGCGTTTGTTTAAGCCTGCCTAGAGTGCCAGATGGGCAGGGATTACACTTGTGGGACTATTCTATTGGTCCATTAAACCAGGCAACCTCAGTCAAGCACAGATCAAGTATTTGAAATTATTTCAAAGAGTATTTGAAGCCATGTCTTCTTCTCTGTTCTGTCTTCACATCTGTGGATATTTATCTATTATTCAGAGAACAAACGTGGTCAGCATCTGTCTGGACGCATTCCACAGACAGCTCATCGTTGGTCAACTTAGAACTAGAACTAACTGTAAAACGCTATCTAACACAGATTTCTTTATAGTTAAACGATTCTACCGGCAGCTCAAATACTTACAAATCTTCACATACTGCATTTATATGTGTGCAAACTTTCACATACCAATTTTGGGTACAGCCGGAAAGGGACTGGCAACTCTTCGAAGCCTGGTTCCTCTCTAGGTTTCTTTCTAAGTTCCTGCTTCTATGGTGTTTTTCCTAGCCACTGTGCTTCTGCCTCTGCATTACTTTCTGTTTAGGGTTTTACGTTAGGTATCTGTAATACACTTTGTGTCAATTGCTGCAATAGAAAGAGCTTTATAAATTAAAGTTGACTGATTGAATTTAGAAACTTGGAACAATATAACTGTAGAGCACACACACACACACACACACACACACACACACACACACACACACACACACACACACACACACACACACACACACACACACACACACACACACACACACACACACACACACACACACACACACACACACACACACACACACACACACACACACACACACACACACACACACACACACACACACCATCAACTCCTTATTAACCAGTCCTGCATTTGTGTGAATGAGCAAACCAACACGGGTGTTTCTTCTTTATGCTTTTCCTGCTTTTAATTATACATATTTCAAATCAGTATAGACTCAAGTGCCACCCTGACCCATGAGCAACCTAATGTTCCGTTCTAGAAGTATCATTGTTCCTCTGGTGTTCTCGTTTCTTACAGGTGACAGAGAGGCAGGAAAAAATGCTACGCTATGAATTATGGTGAGGACCTATAGGAATTAAGAGAATCTAAAAATGGTTAAAAAAAAAGAAATAATGTATACTTGAGGTACACTAGACAGACAAAAAAGTAGGCGTAACAGAAAGTTCAAGTCTGTTCCTTCCTTTTGAGAAGGAATAATACGCCTATGGATCTTCACTGCCCTGACCTCTGAATCTCCATTATTTTAACCCCCTGTAAGAGTATACGGAGTTACGGACAGACATGATTATGTGCAGATTAGAGAGCCGAGAACAACCCAGTAAACAGATGAGATTGTTGTCTATGTGGCCATCTGTGAGTTATAGAAGCAACAATCAATGCGGATGTGATGTGCCTTCCTCACCCTATAGCAAGTGAAACCACATTATCATCCCTGCACTTGATACTTCCTTGTGTCAATAAGAAAGAGAACGAGGTTCCTGTGATTTCTATAGTAATTAATAGGTCATCATGTTTTGGTCTAAGAAGCGTTCGTTCCGTTATTAACTCCGGCTTCTCCAAAATCGGGGTTGGACTTTGAAAACAAATTGATGCCATCTGGAGAACACAGTCGGCGAAGCAAATTGAGTGTGATTCTGTTGATGCATGGTGTTTCACTACGGTAATATAATAACGTAACCAGTCCGAGCACTCTGCATCCATATGTGATTGAATCAGGGTGCAAAGTTCAACTCTGCTTCTCATCATTTCAGTATAGAGTCAATAGTCACGACTAACGAGGCACAGAACTATCGTTTCATTTTGTTTCCAAAGAGGATCATTGAACTCCATAATAAAGATGCATTCATGAGCCAATGTTGCTTCGTGTCTTGCAGCTCAAGTTCAGGATTTGGAGGTGGAGAATAGAACTCACCTCAATGGTCTACTCAATCATTCTCCAATCCCCCACTTACTGACAAAATCAACAACGACAGACACAAGCCTCTTTGATCCTGCCCTTTTGTTTGCAGCCAACAGAACATAGATGAGCTCGCTCAGAGAATAACCAACATGTAAAAAATAAAACATTCTGCCGGTCCTAAAATGTATAACGTTTCAGGCCGTTTGGTCTCCAAGTGAAAGCAGATTGCTCCACACATGCGGAGGCTGGGGTTCAGCCTTGTAAGATCAGTCAGCAGGCCATGCCTGGATGACCCTGGTTAAGGCACAGCAAGTGGAAAAACAAAGACATCAAAACGCAGTCAGCTTCTCTTCTTCTCTGCCTGCCTGAGACCCTGGGAGAGAGAGAGGGCATGCTCCACAGATCAGGTTCTTGTGAAAACGTTCAAATTGGAAGTGATACTACTGAGTAAAACACAGGGCCGTTAAAAGTTCACCGATCTCAACTTTTTTTTGGGGGGGAGGGGTAGTCAACAGCCTTTTTTGATGAAGACCTTGGGCCAAAACATCAGTAAACTTAGAAAGATTTGCGGCCAACTTTTCTTATGCTTTACTGTGTTTTGAAATCTAGTAGGTGAGTTGTGGCTTTGTGTATGATGAGGAAGTCAACTACACAAGAGAAACTACGCAGATTTCAAAGACACCTGATAGTATACAGAAGGACAGAACCAGGACAATTATGAGCCAGACAATCAATGCAAACGTCTTTATATTCCTCATTGTATTTGTCACAACATATTTTCATAGCACAGAAGTACAATAAAATGATAAAACGGTACAGAGACTTGATGGAGTTGCTGTTGGAGTGGTCATATCATGTAAGGCAGGTCGTTTCCCTTCTGACGTCACCATGGAGTCAGAGTGTCTCAGTCCGAAGTAGGTTTTAAAGATTCCAGAACCTTTCCCGAAACAATTCCAGGAGTTTTCCAGAAATCCCAGTTGAAGAACTCCAGGTTGGATGATTCCCTCGCAGGTTATGCCCTGCTGATTCCACAAATATTCCAGCCAGGATTTTCTTAACCTGGGTATTTTGGGAAAGTGAATGTTGTGAATTTTGCATCCCTAGTAGTGCACCATGTGGGTTTTAGTAGAGTCATTTCAAAGCTTTAGCAGACTTAAAAAAACGGACAATAAATACTGTACAAGACAATATGGTACACTCTTAGACAAAAGGGTTACAAAAGGGTTCTTCTGCTGTCCCCATAGGACAACCCTTTTTGGCTCCAGGTAAAACCCTTTTTTTCCCCAGGTAGAACCATTTTGGGTTCCATGTAGAACCCTCTGTTGAAAAGGTTCTATGTGGAACCCAAAACCGTTCAACTTGGAACCAAAAGGATTCTACCTGGAACGAACAAGGGTTATTCTGAGAGTTCTCCTAAGGGGACAGCCGTAGAACCCTTTTAGGTTCTAGATAGCACCTTTTTTCTATGAGTATAGTTATACTAGTTTAAGAAATCACAAAATATCAACCATGCTTTTAAACATAAACTCACATGATAATATACTTTACAAATGAACAATGCAGCATTTCTGGCAAGTTACCCTTTCACAATTATAACATATAAACATTTGATTTTCATACATGCCATCGTTTTTGTGTGTGTGTATATATATATATATATATATATATATATATATATATATACCTTAAATAAAGTGCCTTCCTTTAAAAAAACAACAACATGTGATTTCAAAATGTAATGCATGTTTGCACACATAAAAAAAAACAGAATTCCTGAAAGAGGTTTGGAGCATAAATGTTAAGACTTCAAGCCAACAGTTCCCACTCCTATGAAGTCTTTGCAAAAACAATGCAACATATCGCAATGGAATAGAACAGCTATTCAACTTTAATTACATTGACAGTAAAAATGGCTTGCCAAAAACCGCACAAAGAGCATCATTTCATAACTTTATCTGAATTAATACTGTATTTATCCGCTCTTCGTCCATTTACACTGTAGATCCAACTTTTTTGTTTCCGTAACAGGTACCATTCTCATCTTTAATGTGCGCTCTGAAGTACAGTCCGAAGTGCACTCTGAAGTGCACTCTGAAGTAGTGGTTCCCAATGCTGCTCCACTGTTGAGGTACATATGGGCTATAATCTCTAACAATATGAGTCCCCCTGAGAAAACTGTAGAAACATCCATGATTGAAGGTTCTCAAACTGTCATTGTTGAAACAGAGGACGAGAAGTTCAGTCTAGACCAGAAGACTGTCTCCACCTCCAAGCTTCTAAGAAGTTGTTCTGTTGGCATGTTATCAAGAATGAGCATGAGGTGCTGGGTGTGGTTGTTCGTGCTTGTAAACTTCTTTCTTTAGACCAAATTCTCTCCTAAGCTTTAGATTATATTTTTTAAGAATAACCTTTCAGCAAATTCATGTTTGTTCAATCATATATCCCCCTCCAGTACCTATTTAAATTCATCTTCTCATAGCAGCATAGTTATGACTATATTCATGTGTTGGGCATGACACATTCCACAATCCCCTTTTCAAAACAAGACTTACTACAGTATCAAACATCTCACACAGCAAAATCAAATCAGGAAGTACATTTGGGATGTTTATGTTGCTTTCGTCAGTCACACAGAGCCACAACACCTACAACAAGCCACCAACAGGCTAGACGACAATGTCATGGACAGACAGCGAGAGAGAGAGAGACAGAGAGCTTGGTACCATGCTGGATGCGAAACACGTCGGCAAGCATTGACAGGACTGCGTCTTTTTAGTTGTTGTTCAGTTCAATGAAGTTCAGTTCTGTTGGGTCTGGTCACAGGGTGTTTAATGTGCCAAATCCTAACTTGAAATCAACTTGCACCTCAACCTTGCAACCGCCATACCTCATTATATGCAAAATGCAAAAAGCTATGCAAAACAGTCCTACACGCGCTCCCTTCTCAAGTTAGGATTGGGCCCCACTGTACGGGTGAATTCTGGGTAGTGTAGTTTTGGCTGCTGTGTGTGTTCTCAGTATTCCCGGGCTTCCTCCAGCTCGTTCATGAACACGTCATGGTGGGGGTTCTCCGGGCAGACCAGGCCGTTGTTGGGCGGCCGCACCTCGTGGAAGCGGCTCCAGTCCCCTTTACACAGGATCCAGGGAAGCACGTCCACCTTGAAGTGGAGCTCCGGGGAGAAATCCGTGCTGATCAGGTTGGGCGTTCCTGCACCCTTACCCCGTGTGATCAGACAGCCACGGTCGTCGTAGCAACAGTGCTGGGCGCCGAGCGTAGCGACATCGCTGGAGAGGGCCGAGCGGATGCAAGTCCTCGCAGAGGGTTTGTAGATGTCCAGGCGTTCTTTAGGGCCACTGGCGTCATGCCAACGGAAGGTCCGGTCGTGTCCCTCGTCGAAAGCGCTGACCACGGTGTAGGCGGCGGCCGAGGGGTAGGCACAGGGGCAGCTGGGTAGTTCTGAAAGGACCTGGTTGAGGTATCTCTGGAGGAAGTCGCTCTTACAGTTCAGCCACTTCTCACATGTGTCCACATCTAGAGGGAGAGGAGAGAGAGACCATGTTAGATGTAATTAGATTAGTAGGTGCATTCTAACTGCCCATGTTTGCTAGTTTGACTAACCTATTTGCTTAACCATTTGCTAAGTGTACATTGATTCGACATACCTGTGCCAAACGGTTCAGTGCCGTTCTCCATCTCGAAGGGGAAAGGTTCAGCCACTGTGTTGACAGCGTCTGCAGAGACAGGAACGGTACCATTTAGTTAGATCATGTCTCTAGCTCACATTCACAGATGATTCAGCTAATCGACTAGTCGACCAACTAACTTAAATTAGCTGAATTGGGTGTGTAAGTGCTGGGCTGGAGCGAAAGCCTGCACATCCTGTGGCTCAGGACTAGGAGTTGGTGACCGGAATCTAGAATAAACGTGTGTGAAGTTCACCTGGACAAGGCTCCATGTCACATTTGGTGGCCTCTGTCAGGGTGCAGCTGTAACCACAGGACCGTGTCCTCTTCCTCTCGCCATGACCACAGGTGACTGAGCACAGAGACCAGGCACTCCACTCCTCCGTCCCCTCCTCTGTACGGGGGGAAGACAAAACAACAAAACTGAAACTCATGTAAGGATAAGGATTTACATAGTGGTTTCCATGTTGTGGGGTAACTGTAACTCATTAGTCTGGGACCAGACTAATACTTGTCTTTGTTTCACCTTTGGTTTAGCTAGCAAAACTTCTGTCTGGTCATCGTAAGCTAGTATCTCACGCCTTCCATAACGGATGTGTAGGAACCACAACGACACACCCCCAGAATCCCCCTAATGCTCACTCTCTAATCAGAGAGAGTTGAATTCCTCTCCCAGCTGTAGGGTTCCCTAACTAGGTTCCGTAACTGTGTAGAACTCCCATTAAAAAGCATTTGGTTTGTTCACCACATAGATTTAACAAGCTATCACGGAAAAGGAAAACAACAACTTGAAAGGATTGATTAGGAGTGGGCACGAAGGAAAACTCTGCATAGTAAATAGTGCTGCTGGGAAAGAATGCTAGATTAGGTTTAGATGCCTTTCCTGAACCAAAGTATAAGCTGGAACATACTGTAGACTCTTACACAGGAGTAGCATTTCCCTCTCAAAGACACCTTAATTAGCAGTTTTTCTAAAATAATATTATCTGACAAAAAATCTATCGACTAAATGTTAATATTTGCTATTATAGCTAAGCCATAACAAGGCCTGTATATAAGTTTTCTCTCTCAGGCAACAGTATAATTTTCCTTGGGTCGAACCTTCTCCCAGCTCCATAGTCCTGTAATGTAGACTCTGCCAAATTAGAGACAAGTCTCCGCAATGAGGCTGAAGTTCTCCATCTGCTTCTGAGAGGTTTGAGTCTGGTGTTAATGATACCGAAAACATGTCCGCCCTCGATTACAGACAAGATGAGGTGGGCGCAGAAATGGCAGCTTTGTTGGTGGTGCAGCTTGGGCCTTTGTGGCGCTGCCAGCTCACCATGTGGCCCGAACACAGGAATAGACTCTTCTCAGTACAGGAGCATTTTAATTATAGAAGGGAAGCCCCAACATTACATTACGCTAGTCTGGCATACATACTTTATATTCACTAGAATCTTATTTTATATCTGACCACTTAATAGACATGGTCGCCTTGTTCCTAACCAACATACACCTCATTTAGCAACGTTCAAGCCAGATGCAAATGCACATACGCATCCTATACTCAGTGAAATTGTTCAACTGACTATGTTATCGGAATGTACTGTGTTTTGGTTCATTGAGGTTTGAGGTTAAGAGCAATTGCCAGAGTTAACAGTCCGTCTCTTTTGTCTGAAACCAATCCCTTTGTCTGATCTGAAGGGTAGAGGCAACGGGCACACTGGCTAAAATGAGTGACTTAGAATTAAACAGGGAGCTCCTCTGCCTGTGCACTATCAATGTAAACATTCATCAAACTACGAAGTTGTAACCCCTCTCTGCCTATCCTCCTAGGCCGGATTCTCTCATCCCACTGTCTTTTCCAGTCCTTTAAAGTTTCCACATCCATCTTCCCTTCTCTTTTCATTGGCTCTGCGGGGCTGAATAAAGCTATCTGCCTGTGCAACCAGAAGGCATGCTGCTCTTTTCCCACCATGCAGAAGGAGAAAACAGACTGAGGAGAATTAAGAGAAACAAAAAACAATAGAGGAGTAAATGTTCTGCACAGCCCTGAAAGCCCCCGAATTCTTGAACTGTCTCAAAAGGCCTTGCCGCCTAGGGCCCAGGGCAGAGGGCCGAGCCAGGGTCTGGGGGCCTGGGGTCCCGGAGGGGGGATGAAAGACCCAGCCGAATGGCCCCTGTCATCCCCTCTTCCCAATCTGCCCTCTAATTGTTCACAAGCAGTGAGCTGTTTTGTCTGTCAGGGGGAACATGCTCACGCTGCCATTAGCGAGTGCATCGGGCCCATCTTCAAAAGACAGCAGGCCTCCACAGTGAGCTGCGAGCTGGGACCCAGTGTCCACTTCAAAGGCTTGGGCTCCACAATGGGCCTGACGGTCGAGTGCTCGCAGAGTGGAGAGCTCTCTTGCTCGCATGCTCAGTCAATACTTCGGTCTCTCTATCTCTCTCAATTCTGTGTTCTATCTATCTATATTGTACCATTTTTCTACATTAACTTCCTATAAATCTCTTTGTTTCTCTTTCTCTCCCACCATTTTATCTCCCACCATTTCAAAACATCCTCAACTTTTGGATGCCATTTTATCAACTTGTCTCAGGCAGGAATGCCAAAGACCAGTGGATCAAAGATGAAAGTTTTTCCAATTAGAACGATTTTTGGAAAGACTTTGGTCCAGAACCGGTGATTGGAAGCCAAAATGATTGCCGAGATTATCAGTTGCTACTTGCATGTAGAGAAATGCTGACTCTACTGTACTCAAAGTGATCCCGAGTTAGGTGTTAACTAAGATGGCTGGTGTGACATCTAGACAGACACTGTGCCACTTAGGAGTTTACACAGGCACCCCAATTCTGTTCTTTTCCCCAATTATTGGCAAAAGATCTGATCTGATTGGTCAAAAAAAACTATTATTGGCAAAAGATCAGAATTTGGCTGCCTGTGTAAACTTAGTCTTAGCGAAGACAAGAAGCCTCACCATAGTAGCTATGAGTGGCGTCCCAACCCTCGTTCCAGCGACTGTCCCAGTCTCCCCCCACTCCACTTGGGAGGGGCTCCTCACTACCATACTCCAACAGGTAATCGTCCTCCTCCTCCTCTTCAGTCTCCTCCAGCCCTGAGCGGCCAGTTCCATCCTCACTGGAGTCAGCATCTGTGTAGCCCCAGAACAGGGGCCAGAACAGCTTCTTACCGCCGAGCCAGTCTACAGTGGAAGGGGAGGAAGGAGGGATCCAGTCCTTGTCCGTTACCAGATCCATCTCCACTTCTATGTTAGGGTCATCCACCACCTCAATGGTCACCTGGGACAGGTTGAGAGGAAAGAGGATGTTAGTAAATGTTATTACAAAACGTGCAAGCTTGGTATCAAAGGTCTGCACATGCTAAACTGGCAACCTCTACACACTCTGGTGTATTCGTGCACACAAAGTCTGTACAAAATAAATAAATAAATAACATTCAAAAAAAGGACCAGCTCTTTAAATTATATAAAGCGGGTGTATTCGAAAGCCACAATGAAACCAAGATATGACTGAGCAGACTCCTCGGAAATAATCCCAACCTCCAGAAGTACCAGGGAAACTGACCTGCCTAATTTATAGCTCTGACTTGGCCAGGCAGAAGCGAGATATGCATTGAGAACTCAATCAGATGATCCTACTTCCTGAGCATTTGTTATGATTTTAACTCCTCATTAGACTGGTAGGTGACTACTCATTAGACTGGTAGGTGACTACTCATTAGACCGGTGGGTGACTACTCATTAGACCGGTGGGTGACTACTCATTAGACCGGTAGGTGACTCCTCATTAGACCGGTGGGTGACTCCTCATTAGACCGGTAGGTGACTCCTCATTAGACCGGTAGGTGATCCTCATTAGACCGGTAGGTGACTCCTCATTAGACCGGTAGGTGACTCCTCATTAGACCGGTAGGTGACTCCTCATTAGACCGGTAGGTGACTCCTCATTAGACCGGTAGGTGACTCCTCATTACATTAGACCGGTAGGTGACTCCTCATTAGACCGGTAGGTGACTCCTCATTAGACCGGTAGGTGACTCCTCATTATACCGGTAGGTGACTCCTCATTAGACCGGTAGGTGACTCCTCATTAGACCGGTAGGTGACTCCTCATTAGACCGGTAGGTGACTCCTCATTAGACCGGTAGGTGACTCATCATTAGACCGGTGGGTGACTCCTCATTAGACCGGTGGGTGACTACTCATTAGACCGGTGGGTGACCACTCATTAGACCGGTGGGTGACCACTCATTAGACCGGTGGGTGACTACTCATTAGACCGGTAGGTGACTACTCATTAGACCGGTAGATGACTACTCATTAGACCGGTAGGTGACTCCTCATTAGACCGGTAGATGACTACTCATTAGACCGGTAGATGACTACTCATTAGACTGGTAGGTGACTACTCATTAGACTGGTAGGTGACTCCTCATTAGACTGGTAGGTGACTCCTCATTAGACTGGTAGATGACTACTCATTAGACTGGTAGATGACTACTCATTAGACTGGTAGATGACTACTCATTAGACTGGTAGGTGACCACTCATTAGACTGGTGGGTGACCACTCATTAGACTGGTGGGTGACTACTCATTAGACTGGTGTGTGACTACTCATTAGACTGGTAGATGACTACTCATTAGACTGGTAGATGACTACTCATTAGACTGGTAGGTGACTCCTCATTAGACTGGTAGATGACTACTCATTAGACTGGTAGGTGACCACTCATTAGACTGGTGGGTGACCACTCATTAGACTGGTGGGTGACTACTCATTAGACTGGTGTGTGACTACTCATTAGACTGGTAGATGACTACTCATTAGACTGGTAGATGACTACTCATTAGACTGGTAGATGACTACTCATTAGACTGGTAGGTGACTCCTCATTAGACTGGTAGATGACTACTCATTAGACTGGTAGATGACTACTCATTAGACTGGTAGATGACTACTCATTAGACTGGTAGGTGACTCCTCATTAGACTGGTAGGTGACTACTCATTAGACTGGTAGATGACTACTCATTAGACTGGTAGGTGACCACTCATTAGACTGGTGGGTGACCACTCATTAGACTGGTGGGTGACTACTCATTAGACTGGTAGATGACTACTCATTAGACTGGTAGATGACTACTCATTAGACTGGTAGATGACTACTCATTAGACTGGTAGATGACTACTCATTAGACTGGTAGATGACTACTCATTAGACTGGTAGATGACTACTCATTAGACTGGTAGATGACTACTCATTGTACTGGTAGGTGAGTACTCATTAGACTGGTAGGTGACTCCTCATTAGACTGGTAGATGACTACTCATTAGACTGGTAGATGACTACTCATTAGACTGGTAGATGACTACTCATTAGACTGGTAGGTGACCACTCATTAGACTGGTAGGTGACCACTCATTAGACTGGTAGGTGACCACTCATTAGACTGGTAGGTGACCACTCATTAGACTGGTGGGTGACCACTCATTAGACTGGTAGATGACTACTCATTAGACTGGTAGGTGACCACTCATTAGACTGGTAGGTGACTACTCATTAGACTGGTGTGTGACTACTCATTAGACTGGTAGATGACTACTCATTAGACTGGTAGATGACTACTCATTAGACTGGTAGATGACTACTCATTAGACTGGTAGATGACTACTCATTAGACTGGTAGATGACTACTCATTAGACTGGTAGATGACTACTCATTAGACTGGTGGGTGACTACTCATTAGACTGGTGTGTGACTTCTCATTAGACTGGTAGATGACTACTCATTAGACTGGTAGATGACTACTCATTAGACTGGTGGGTGACTACTCATTAGACTGGTGGGTGACTACTCATTAGACTGGTGTGTGACTTCTCATTAGACTGGTAGATGACTAATCATTAGACTGGTAGATGACTACTCATTAGACTGGTAGATGACTACTCATTAGACTGGTAGATGACTACTCATTAGACTGGTAGATGACTACTCATTAGACTGGTAGGTGACTACTCATTAGACTGGTAGGTGACTACTCATTAGACTGGTAGATGACTACTCATTAGACTGGTAGATGACTACTCATTAGACTGGTAGATGACTACTCATTAGACTGGTAGATGACTACTCATTAGACTGGTACGTGACCACTCATTAGACTGGTGGGTGACCACTCATTAGACTGGTAGGTGACCACTCATTAGACTGGTGGGTGACTACTCATTAGACTGGTGTGTGACTACTCATTAGACTGGTAGATGACTACTCATTAGACTGGTAGATGACTACTCATTAGACTGGTAGATGACTACTCATTAGACTGGTAGATGACTACTCATTAGACTGTAGATGACTACTCATTAGACTGGTAGATGACTACTCATTAGACTGGTAGATGACTACTCATTAGACTGGTAGATGACTACTCATTAGACTGGTAGGTGACTACTCATTAGACTGGTAGGTGACTACTCATTAGACTGGTAGATGACTACTCATTAGACTGGTAGATGACTACTCATTAGACTGGTAGATGACTACTCATTAGACTGGTGGGTGACCACTCATTAGACTGGTGTGTGACTACTCATTAGACTGGTAGATGACTACTCATTAGACTGGTAGATGACTACTCATTAGACTGGTAGGTGACTACTCATTAGACTGGTAGATGACTACTCATTAGACTGGTAGATGACTACTCATTAGACTGGTAGATGACTACTCATTAGACTGGTAGGTGACCACTCATTAGACTGGTAGGTGACCACTCATTAGACTGGTGGGTGACTACTCATTAGACTGGTAGGTGACCACTCATTAGACTGGTAGATGACTACTCAATAGACTGGTGTGTGACTACTCATTAGACTGGTAGATGACTACTCATTAGACTGGTAGATGACTACTCATTAGACTGGTAGGTGACTACTCATTAGACCGGTAGGTGACTCCTCATTAGACCGGTAGATAACTACTCATTAGACCGGTAAGTGACTCCTCATTAGACTGGTAGATGACTACTCATTAGACTGGTAGGTGACTCCTCATTAGACTGGTAGGTGACTCCTCATTAGACTGGTAGATGACTACTCATTAGACTGGTAGATGACTACTCATTGGACTGGTAGATGACTACTCATTAGACTGGTAGGTGACCACTCATTAGACTGGTAGGTGACCATTCATTAGACTGGTAGGTGACCACTCATTAGACTGGTGGATGACTACTCATTAGACTTGTAGGTGACCACTCATTAGACTGGTAGATGACTACTCAATAGACTGGTGTGTGACTACTCATTAGACTGGTAGATGACTACTCATTAGACTGGTAGATGACTACTCATTAGACTGGTAGATGACTACTCATTAGACCGGTAGATGACTACTCATTAGACCGGTAGGTGACTACTCATTAGACCGGTAGGTGACTCCTCATTAGACCGGTAGATAACTACTCATTAGACCGGTAAGTGACTCCTCATTAGACTGGTAGATGACTACTCATTAGACTGGTAGGTGACTACTCATTAGACTGGTAGGTGACTCCTCATTAGACTGGTAGATGACTACTCATTAGACTGGTAGATGACTACTCATTAGACTGGTAGATGACTACTCATTAGACTGGTAGATGACTACTCATTAGACTGGTAGGTGACCACTCATTAGACTGGTAGGTGACCATTCATTAGACTGGTAGGTGACCACTCATTAGACTGGTGGGTGACCACTCATTAGACTGGTGGATGACTACTCATTAGACTTGTAGGTGACCACTCATTAGACTGGTAGATGACTACTCATTAGACTGGTAGATGACTACTCATTAGACTGGTAGGTGACCACTCATTAGACTGGTGGGTGACTACTCATTAGACTGGTGTGTGACTACTCATTAGACCGGTAGATGACTACTCATTAGACTGGTAGATGACTACTCATTAGACTGGTAGATGACTACTCATTAGACTGGTAGATGACTACTCATTAGACTGGTAGGTGACCACTCATTAGACTGGTAGGTGACCATTCATTAGACTGGTAGGTGACCACTCATTAGACTGGTGGGTGACTACTCATTAGACTGGTGTGTGACTACTCATTAGACTGGTAGATGACTACTCATTAGACTGGTAGATGACTACTCATTAGACTGGTAGATGACTACTCATTAGACTGGTAGATGACTACTCATTAGACTGGTAGATGACTACTCATTAGACTGGTAGGTGACCACTCATTAGACTGGTAGGTGACCACTCATTAGACTGGTAGATGACTACTCATTAGACTGGTAGATGACTACTCATTAGACTGGTAGGTGACCACTCATTAGACTGGTGGGTGACTACTGTAAGACTCATCCTGTATGTTAAAGCTCCAATTGGCAGCCTAATTCTCTATGTAGTGCACTACTTTTGAGCCCCAGGGAATAGGGTGCTATTTGGGCCACAGTCTACATAGTAGAGGATGTCAGAACCAGGCAACTGGGGGGCTATAGTGAGGGACTTCCATCCCCAGTAGAGGGCAGAGCCAGCCTGAGGTCATTACATGCAGCTCCAGCTAACCACATCCTGGAGTCAACCAGAAGATGTAACCAACTACTGTGAGATTGAGAAGAGTTGAATGGAAGGGCATGCTTAAGACATTGAGGCTAATCGCTTGAGAAATCACAGGAAATTGGAGGAATGAAGCAGATTTTCTACTAGAGGTATATTTATGTTATGTGGAGCTGAGTTGTCCTTCTGCTGAAATTTTATGAAATATCCCACTCATCATGCCACAGAGAAAATCAACACCATAGAAATGAATGAAGGTAACAGATCTCTATACTGCCAAACCAAGTGGGCACACTCTGCCACACATTGGTATAGGATGAGTTTCCCAACCCTACAATGCAAAGAGATCTATGTCAAGAAATCTCTGAGAGTGAGAATTTCTTTCAAATATCCAATCAATAATCATCACCACTCACCTGGATGTTGGGATTCTGAGAGCTGATGTCTGCATTGGCGAGCTCAGGGAAGTTCTTGAGGTCCAGAACGAAGGGTTTAATCTCCTCCTCCGGATCAGGCTGGGGCAGAACCCCTACGGAGCGATGCTGAGAGTGAGACCACCTCCTCTTGTGGCGGTGCTCCATGTCAGGGGGGAGGAGGCTCTGGACCTGGTTCTGCTGCTCCAGGGCCTCCGGTCCACGATGGACCCCACTGGCGGGCGACTGAGCACGAGCCTGAGTAAAAAGATAGGAGACCTCAATTAAGCATCATGATGAAACACAGTGGACTGGACCATTCTGAAGATTTGGATGAAATGAATAACACACAGTAAGTACATTTGCTACTGGCTGGTTTAAAGCCACATAGGTTAAACTTGCTAGTTTAATTTAGCAGGTTGTTATATGAAAGCTTAAAAACAATGGGGTTTTCATTGTCAACCCCCTATAACATTTCCACCATGTTACTATCATGTTTCCACTGTCCATGCTGTTAGACCATTCTGAAAACCATGAGGGCAACAAACCAACCAACCAACAAACCAACCAACAAACCAACCCACCCTCGTCCATCCATTTGTCTTTTTTCCCACAGCAGCCAAAGCCCTGGCATCCAGGCCTTTGACAAAGAGGAGACTGTGCCAGATTCTCTAGTTTTAATGAGAGAGCCTCGGAGTCGTGGGACCCCTGGGACGGTGGGCAGGCTGGCCTTGTGTGTCTCAACCTGCCGTGCCGCCACATAGCTACCCGCTATACACAGACACAAGTTGTAGGGTTCCTCCACAGTCAGATTCCAACCATCAGACACCTGTCAAATGTATTTTTCTAAATTGAAGCTCATCAGAGAGTAGGATGAAGATCTCCCCTAATTCTGAGCTAAGATCAGTTTGACGTTTCTCCACTCTTACAGTTGAAGTTCGAATTCAGGGAGGGTGAGCTGATCTAAGGGTAACTTCCACTACTCTAAGCTTTTAATTCAGCCAGCATCTATAAATAAATACCCCACACATCTGACGGGGCCTCAGTGTCTGGAGCCATGCCAGTTTGCGGTCGAAAATGTGGTGCCATTTAAAACAATGAGGGGGAAAAAAATCTGGAGCCGTGACAAAACGGTTGAGCAATTGTGGTTATGGGGCCGAAAACAGACCATACTTTTTCAGTGGCTGCAATTGTCCCATAAAAAAAGTCCATCAGATCAGATCCAACCATGAGAACACATGGCCACCATTTAGAGGTAACCCCTGTCAAACAGCATGAGGACGGGAGAAGAAGATGGGGAGAGAGAAAGGGGAATGAGAAAGAGTAAACAAAGGATTCTGACGAAGAGAGAGAGGCAGAGAGGGGATCAGAAAGGCTTCCCCTGGGGTCTAGGCAGGTCCCTCTGAGGCTTAGCATTAAAAGATCTTCAATGCATGGTTTCTACCACTTGTATCATGGTCTGACTAGAGAAGTATTGTCAGAAGTTAGATCTAGTTAAAGGAGCTCATATAAGATACTCCTGACACACAAAGATATACACCGACAAGACTTTAAGATTGGAGTCATGAAGGGCCACATATTTTCACACCTTCCTCATCTTGTCTTTTTTACACATCTGGATTCTGTATTCAGTCTCCTCCTACTCTCTCTCTCTCTCTGCAGAGGGGCTCCCCTGATGATCAAAGGCCTATTGGTTGATGGTATGTGGTCTGTCTTTACGAGCCACTATGGATGTGCAGCAGTGGGAGCCCTGGCCTTTCCGACACACAACAAAGGAATTACCATTAAATTCCTCTTCCGTCATGAAACAAAGCTTAGTGTCCTTTGGAGGGGGTGGCTGGGGGGACACTGGAGCCATTTAGGCCGGCCGGCCTAGTAGTCGGTGGTGACACACATTCAGCGGGGACAGAAGAGGAAAGGAGGGGAGGTGGATGTACAGTACTGTATGGATGATGAAGCAGAGGAGAGGAAAACAGGCAGGCGGGCGGGCAGGCAGGCAGGCAGGCGGGTGGGCGGGCGGGTGGTGTGGCAGGCAGGGAGGCCTGATTTATGTGTCCACAGATATCAAAGGCCTCTGCACTTGGCCATTTTCTAACCATTACAGAAGAACAATAAACTATGGGGTCCTTTGATCGCCTCTTTGAAAATGTGGAAAAGAAAAAAGAAAAAACAAGTGCAAGCGCTTGAAAGAGGGAGAGAGGAAAGGAGGGGAGGAGGGTGAAACCGAACAGATAAATAAAGCAAACAGGTCTCAATATTTGGGAATGAGGCCATGCACACTTCACACCCCTCCTCTGCCCCCCATGATGAGGGGGAAACCAAAAACAGGAAATTCCACATTAACTCAGTAAAGAGCCAACATAAACAATCAACCAGCCTGACCTCTGACCTTATTCCAGTGTGAGAGAGAGCTGCTGGGGGTTCCTTTTAACCCACTTGGTTATGTAAGCCCTTGTTATTGTGCCTCTCATTCCTCTACTGTACAAACCAGCCCCTCCTCTATCCGCTTACACTGGCATCTAACAGGTCACCAAGAAAGGTGACATAGGGTCATACTCGCTGGTGCCCAAAACGCGCATTCAGCACCACCAGTCACACTCTTCCTCTCTGTCTCTCACTCCCTCCCTCTCAGTTTCTCTCTCCCTAGCTGTTTGACGTCCAACTGACATGAATCATCCATCAGTTATAGGCCATGGACATCGGGACATCAATAGGGCACCCACTGGAGGAGAGCCAAGGGAGAGAAAGTACAAAGGAACGACTTCATAACACAGATCTGGAATCTGTCTGTTTGCACCTTTCTTTCATTCGTACATCTGATTCTGTTCATGGTGACCTTCAAGCCTTCTATACACACACGTTCATGAGCGGCACAAATACCCCTATTGGATCCGGTTACAGATGTGAGCTAGGTATGTGTGTTCAAAGGGAATACAGCCTTTGAATGTATTGTAGCTGCTGTGTAATGCTATGCTGCTTAGCTCAGGCTGACCTTCTCTGGATGCTCAGATACCTTACTATACATGGAGAAACACAGAACAACACTTTGCCCCATGGCCCTAGAGCTTCATTGAAACAAGTTTCCTTTGGTTCATGAACAAGGAATGGGCAATGACAGTCTGCTATGAGTGCACAGCATTGTAAGTCTGTCTGTGATGCCGTGATTATGGTTTGCTATCAAGTAAACCTTTGAATGATGTGAATGATAATGCAGAATATTTTTGGCAGGAGAGCAGTAGTTAGTTTCTGGAAACTAATTAAGTTATATCACAATTAATTTGACTTAAATAAATAATTGGCATGATGGCATCAAAAGAACTCACTGTAATTTGCACGTAGACATGTGTTTGTAATATATTCAAATAGTGTACTAATTAAGTATTACATAATTTACATATGCTCAATTAATTTAAATACAATTTGCATAACATTTCACTCGTTACATTTGGAACGCATTGCACGGAATTGGCCAAATCTTTGTAGATGAAAATAATCAAGAAAATACATTTGCTTACCTCCAAAGACACGCCGTTATGCAGTTTGTTGTGCTGTTTGGTGGGAAAGCCCATCACCAATCCAACGAAAAGTACTAAAAAGATCATCAATATTGTCAGACATCTCCCTTCGACTTGAACCATTTTCTCCATTGAAGTGACAACTAACAAGTAATTTGAAGTCCCCAATCTATCCAATTTATCCCTAACTTGTATATTCTTTACGTAGCGAGATAAACGTTGTTTTCTGTCCT
The DNA here is from genome assembly GCF_036934945.1 of Oncorhynchus masou masou. Classification (NCBI taxonomy): domain Eukaryota; kingdom Metazoa; phylum Chordata; class Actinopteri; order Salmoniformes; family Salmonidae; genus Oncorhynchus; species Oncorhynchus masou. The sequence continues at coordinate 13,461,335 of NC_088230.1, read as the reverse complement.
CATCCGAGCTTCTCTTTTCCAGAACTTGTTTCCTTACGAGCAGGTCACCTATTCGACCAGCAGCAACAGCTTTAGAGTCTTCCTCTTGATAGAGATGCGCGCTGATGTCCGATGGCATCCGACGCACAATCCATATCCCTCTGCCGCACTTCGACGCAACTCTGACCACTCAGACTCTCAAAGCGACTGATTTCTCCTTTCACTGTCTGTCTGTCTGCCTGCCTATATGTTGCGTCTAGGTCAATGTCTAGGTTCTTCAAGCCTCCCCATTTAACCAGACCAACTTGGGCTATAAGTACAAAAGACACATACAACCACGCACTCTCTCAGTGCGCACCGGTGAACGGTTTATTCAACTAGGTTAAAATAGTTGGGCACACTTCCTTATGGATGGGTGAGTGTTTTCTTCCAATACATTGACATCTGGAGTTGAGAATAGCCTGTTTGCGTTATCTCTGACGCGTTAATCCATTATCCAATTGAAGTCAGTCGATTATCTACAACGCAGGTTTGTCCAAATCAATCAGTGTCTGAGTCGCACTGGTTCGGATACGCACGTCTTCACACCTTCTACACTGTTGAAGAGAGGAGTGATGCTTAAGAGGGGGTGTCTCGCGGATCTAGTTATCCAAATAGAGAGGGAGAGAGCCCTTTGGAGATGTGACCGGGACACAGAAACGACTGATAATTGGCACGCGCATAATGGAAGAGGAGATAAGTGACTTTGTAGACTGGATTAAATGGATTACCAGGGAGCCAACACCTTCATTAGTCACATTTGGTGTCACACGTCAAGAAAACATCCCCTCTGAGCAAAGGCGCTGATCATAGGTCTACTTTCACACTACTTCATGTGGCGCGGCAATGCAAACTTCACGGGAAGAGGCGTCAATCTCCAGTAACAGATACAGTTTTTCATGCCTATATTGCCCCAGTTATTCACCTATTTAACTATATGAATATATTTCAGAGGTCGGCTGGTGTGTCCACTCTCTCACCCTACCGCTCTTTGCTGCGTGTGTACTTTTATATAAACAGGATAAATCATATGCTTTCTATAAGATAGAAAGTTGGAAGTCATTTAATGCTATTCATTGTGTAAAGTCTCCCCGATAGATTATGTTACACATTGTATGCATATAGACCTTTGTAGAAGACAAATCTAACCAAGAGCTTGAAACAAACAAAGATGGATTTAATCTCATCACTGTTTCCAACAGCAGTCAACACCAACAATAGCTTCAAAAACCCCATCAAGTGGTTTATCTCCAAACATTGAACTTGCCAAGAGTAAAAGTCTACTGATAACATACAGGTGTATATGCATTTACAGAGTAGGTCAGATCACATCTCTCTTTCCATCGCAAGTTAAACGATGTAATGTTACATCAAAGGGCTTTTAAAATCTTTTCATTTAAAAAACATTTACTTTGAGTTAGATAATGATTAATCACATATGTTTATAGTATTATTGAAATCTAAACAGCCTTCCTGAGATAAATGGTCATGTTACTGGACGTCAGCAATCACATCATGCCTCAATAGAAAGGAGATGGGAACAGGATACACAGGGTGATCCCAAATAGCACCCTATCCCCTATATAGTGCACCATTTTGACAAGGGCTCTGGTCAAGAGTAGTGCACTATAGGGAATATGGGGCCATTTGGAAACGAAGACAGACTACATGGGCCCACCCAGATTTAACTAAACACAACAGAAAAGTAGCAAGTTTAAAATGTTAAGTCTGGACAAATTATAGACACTTTAAATCTCAGCCATAGTTTAATAAGGAGTTTGTAGTAGTGGAATGATCACAGTGCTAACCACAGCTCTCTTCCACATATTTCTACTTCCAATACAAATAAAAATTATGTACACTCACACACTACAAACTGGATATTTGACTAAAGACAATATTATACTTGAACTGACCCATAAATTGAGCCATGGAAAGTCAAACATAACATTTAAACAAAACAAACTAAAATTAAAACACAAATCAGCCAATTCTGGAATGCCATATTAGAGAAGAATCATTGTGAGAGACCGCTGGCGGGAAAAGATGCTGTTTAAACCAAGCGTCAGTTAGCCAGCCGTAAAGCCTGTCATTTCAGTGAGGCTACATCATCTGTATGTTACCGATGCCTGTCAGTAGTACTAGCACTGAAGATATGGTCCGTCTGTCATGAGGACACACATACTCCATCAAAAGTGTTCCTAAAAAGGTTTCTTTTGCTGTCCCTGTAGAACCGGTTTGCTTCCAGGCAGAACTATTTCACCCAACAAAGAACATTTTGGTTAAAGGTTCTGTAACCCCCCCCCCCCCCCAAAAAAAAGGGTTCTACCTGGAACCAAAAAAGGATTACACAGAAATAACCAAAGAACCCTTTTAGGTGTCTTTATTTAGAGCTGCCACAGAGACATTATATTAGAAACATCTTCCACAAAATAGAGCAGATTGAAAAAAATGACATTTGTAATAAATAAAGGCGCAACACTTCCTGTATGTCTATGTCGTGCATTATATATAGCTCATAAGGCACTATAAATGCACTGTGAAGAAGGTATCAATAGGAAGTTTTACCAAATAAGGACATATCTGTACATCAGAGAAGCATGGCTAGGATGCATCATCTTCATACATACAGATAAACAGGTGGGTCATATTATGGCCAGCGTGTCATAGTTTACAAAGACATCAACGCTGGTTATTAAGATAAGCACTTAGAAGATATACAGTTAGAGACTCAAACCACGTGGTTCTTCGGTAACGGTCAGTTTCCCGGACACAGATTAAGCCAAGAATCTCCATTCAAATCGTTTTTTCAGTCCAGGACTAGCATAAAAAATAAAAATAAAATCGGTGTCCGTGATACCAACCCCAAGAGAAACACTTCACACGACATGGCTCTTATCAAGCTTATAGAAATATTAAAGACTCTTCAGTGATAGACATGTTAAATACTCTAGAGCGTATAGACATGTTTAAGACATTTGGGCTTAAGTCATTCGAGTGCAGGCATAAACACTAAATATTAAAGACTGAAGAATGATAGAAAAAAAAGCTGTAATATATATATATATATTACAGCTTTTTTTCTATGAAATATTCACAACATGGCAGCTCTTCAAAAGGGTTCTTACCCTATTCCTCTAAACTGGTGAAATATGTAGTTTACACACACAGAGAGAGATGGAGAGGATTAGCTCTGATAATAGATCCAGGACATTGAGATTTTACCTGTTCATTTACTGTGTAAACAGCAGATAATATCAACATTGGTCAGGGAAAGAACCCCCGTGACAATATTAAAGTCTAACACACCGATCAGAGCGGAAAGTTCAATATATAAGCTACACTTGACGGTGTACCTCATTTGATATGAAGCCCATATGTTGCCCTATTAGTCATGAATGCTATATATTATTCATTTACTTCTTTCTTGCATTATAACTTCTGCTGTTATCCTAGAAATATAATCCCTAGAACAAAATGTAGATCCCGGTTCTAGGGATTCCATTTCTCTGATTCGTTAACTCCATTGATACAACCAAACAAATTGTATATTTTAATGGCAATAGAAATCCATGTCTTGTTCTACTCTTCCTCCCCATCTTGTTATTATTGCACTAGAAGCCCCCATAATGCAGTTGGAACACGGAAATAAGATTCAACATTTAGGTCCAAACAAAAAAAATAAATTCACAATAAGTTAAGATACATTAAGACAACGATAGGGGCTTACACACTTCGACACGAACACACACACGATAGGACCTTGGTGACTTTCTTTTACCCCTACCCCACTGTAGTGTAGCTCAAGAGATACTCAAATCCCCTAAGTTCCACTTCTACATCTTCATTCTTTAGTCAGGGACTGATTTAGAGCCGGTGCACCAGGTAAGTGCAAAAACAAACAAAAGGTGCAAGTATGCCTGGTGTAGCTGGTTCAGTTAGTTATATGACAAGAAGGCTTGACGTGGCCGGGCTCCAGGGGCAGACTCCCCGCAGAGGACCATGGACCCAGGGAGGAGGGGAAATCATGATGTCTGGAGTACTTCAGCTGCAACACATCCCCAACCTCACTGATGGCCTCCAATGCCTGGGGGGGGGAGGAGAGAGATAACAACAGGAGACCTTATGTTTAACACACATGGAGTCAGAAGTGGGATTCTATACTGAGGAAAGAGGGGAGAGTTGAGTAGCTCACGACAGCAGCATATTGTGAGTATTAAGAACCACGAGTAATTTCCTGCTGATCATAGAGACTGAATGGGGAGAGGTGTGCTTCTTACACCATCGTGAGGGCTGCTGAATCATGACATTCACCTGACAAAATTGTTAGTGAAGAGAAATGAGTCTACTTGCGTGAAACTAAAACACAACTGAGCACAAAAAAATTAAAATAAATTGGCCTACACCACTTTCCACAAGAGACTTTCTGTGTTGCGATACCATCGGTCCGCAACCCACCTGGAAACAATTTACCTTCCTTGATTTTCTCTTTTTTACAACACCTTCTCTGAACTTTGAGTAAAGAGGGAGAAAAGATTTCCAAAGAAGAAAAAAGTGGCTTCATGCATTTTAACAAAGTGAAGCTGATGTGCTTTAAAAATGGAGCATTAAAAACAGTGTTTACATTTACATTTAAGTCATTTAGCAGACGCTCTTATCCAGAGCGACTTACAAATTGGGTTGACATGTTCTTCCAAAAGATAAATGACTGTCCTTGGACAGACAATGCACATGCCCAAAGAAAACTAAAATCTGAGCTTGCTGCTCCACCATAGTTATGGCACTGTGCGGTCTTCCTTCCAAGACTCCCACACCAGAGTTCAAATAGTATTTGTGTTCTTCCAAATACTTTGAACACATAATTGAGCCTCCCTGGGATTGCCAGATGGGTGAGGTTAGCACTTATGGGATGATTTTGTTGGTTCTGTTGCGCCAGTCGAGCTCAGCTTAAGTATTTGAAGAAAACAAACACTTGCTGAACCCAGGTGTTCTCTCACACCCCCACCCCTCTCATAAAGCATGTATTGAAATGCCTTTCCTGTCCTCCATGCCTGCAGCACATCAGCCCTGACAGTCAGAAGCCAGGCAATGACTGACTCACTGCTGGGAGACAGTCAGTCAGTCACTGTAACTACTTTGAGGAGACAAAGAGATGTGGAGGAATTCCATTAGCTATCAAAGGATGATGGTGATGTCTCAAGGGAAAAATAAAGTCTTCACCATACATTCTAACAATGCACCTACTATTGTAACTAACCATAACCATTCACATCAATTGGACTGGACCCAATTCTAGGACCACATAGAAACTTTGGGTACATCTCAATACATAAATGTTGTCTCCTCACTTAGTATCCTTCCTCCTCCTTTCATCCTATACGAAGATAAAAGAGAGTTGAATAGAATATAAATAATTCTGAACACAAATCCTATTGAGTGAGACACTGACAAAACGAGGCTACACTTTTGAAAAAGTACCAGCGAGAGCCAGATAGAAATGGCTCCATGGAGAGAGGGAGGAGTCCTTTGACTACTCTGTACTGTGATTAGTTGACTCACTGTGTCAAGCATGTCTGGTGCATGTGTTTGTGCGTCTCTGATCGGTGACTCACCGTGTCCAGCATGTCCCTGGTGTGTGCGGCAGACACACAGAACCTGGCCCTGGACTCTATGATGGGTGTGGCAGGGAAGCCAACCACCACCGTCCCAATGTTCCTCTTCAGCATCTCCCGGCCAAACGCCCTGAGAGCGAACCAATCAGAGATCAGGATTATGGACCTTGTGACCAATGTGTTAACAATCTGCTTATTCTATGGCTGGCTGGCTGACTGAGCAATGTCATGTTGATCGTGTGAGAGAAAAGTGAATACAACATAAACAATCTGATCATGTTCACTGTGGTTATTTACTCAACAACTGGTGTTAGTTGACCAAGATGTGTGACTTGGCTGACTGATCAAACCTACTCCATCTTAGCTGAGGTTTGTGTTTTTGTAAACATCACGAACTAGTGGTTACCAGACCTACCCTATTTTGGCGGGCATGTAGAGCATCATGGGTACGACAGGAGAGTCATTGTTTCCGTAGATGATGAATCCCATCTCTCGGAGTTTCCTTCGGAAGTATGTGGTATTTTCTGACAACTGCTTTAGACGCTCCGCCCCTGAAACCATTAACAACCAATTAAACCATTAGCTAATTCATCCATTAACCTTTAAACCATTAGCCAATTCATCTATTAACCTGTTAAACCATTAGCCAATTCATCTATTAACCTGTTAAACCATTAGCCAATTCATCTATTAACCTGTTAAACCATTAGCTAATTCATCCATTAACCTTTAAACCATTAGCTAATTCATCTATTAACCTGTTAAACCATTAGCTAATTCATCTATTAACCTGTTAAACCATTAGCTAATTCATCTATTAACCTGTTAAACCATTAGCTATTTCATCTATTAACCTGTTAAACCATTAGCCAATTAATCTATTAACCTGTTAAACCATTAGCCAATTCATCTATTAACCTGTTAAACCATTAGCCAATTCATCTATTAACCTGTTAAACCATTAGCCAATTAATCTATTAACCTGTTAAACCATTAGTGATTACAACCATTAACTAGTAAGAACATGAACAGGTAAACCACAACCATTGAAAGGACTGTGGCATTTACACACTACTTCAGCCCACCACCTTAGGCCTAACTTCCTTGTTGAGTGAAAGGAAGGGATACATCTAGGTGCTCCAACTCAGAAAAACAGCATCTGCCATTTCATTTTGAAACACAGAGCTGAAAACATAAAGCATTCCAGGCTTAAGTCTGAAATGAAATTCATTTCACTCAGACAGTCGTTTCCCCTGGGCCCTGGCTTTGGAATTCAAAGCCATTCTGAGAGAATGATAAACGTATAGGCTGAAAAAAAAAAAAAAAGAGTGATGCTTTCAGGAGAAGGAATTGCGTTCCACTTGTTTGACATTCCTTTCATATCGAGGGGCTCCCTGGTAGGAATGTCCTGTCTGTCTACGGTCACATCCACATATTTGATTTGAGCTTCAAACCAGAGAAAGTAATTCTGGTTGTGTTAGGGAGGTGGTTCCCTGAACCACACTCGATATGAGGAGCAACCTTGCCTGAGACACTCAAGACGTATTAACTCTCCAAGCGTCGAACCCCAGTCAGTCATTCTGGCACATGACACACCGGCCAAAACGTTAGCAGCCTCGATGCCACTACTAGTTATGCAGCTATTGGCAGTGACGACACTTCAAAGGCATGAATCTCAAACCCACATGGAGCTGGGAACCATCGAACTGTCAATGTTACTCTTTCCTGAGAAAACTGTCAAGTGATTCAGACAAGGCCGTGAGATCAGCCATTTCCATCCATCTGCTTGTCAGAGAATGGTCTGGAGCATTGTGATGGTTTGAACATATCTGCTAGATCAGGCTCATATTCATTGAGGACCAAACAGAAGTAAGTGGACTGAAACTGTGAGGCCCTACTTGGACTTGATCCAATAAGAATGGTTCATTTTCCGTTGTAAAACGTTTCCCATTGCATGCCCTAATGAATACAACCTTGCTGTTCTGTGGCCCACCTGGGAGGGACCTATCCACTGATACCGGGTGAGATATATGTTTTCATCCCCCATTGGGTAATGTTGGGCTATAGAGTAATCTGATCCTAGATCTGTGGTTAAACACAACTTCTACCTTGGTGGGAGACGGGAGGAACCTCCCTGTTAGAGTAACAACCCTGGAATGACCCAGAACCCTGCTGGGCTGTGTGTGCGTTTGTTTGAATCTGTTTCACCACAGCTCATTCTCTGAAGCCCTGAAGGTCTGGGGAGACACCTAGAACTCTAACCCCCCCCCCAGCGGCAGGCCGCTTTGTACCCAGCTAGAAGGTGCAAAGACAAACACTCCCAACACACAGACATCTGAAACCTATAAAAGCTCTATGTGGGGAAGGTCCATGCAACCACTTCACAGGCTTCAATCACCCAGAGCCCTCTGAGGGATGCAGGGGACTGTCCGGAGGTTTTAACCCAGTCTGGTGCTACTGAGAGGGGGATGTGCTCTGCTGTGCGTGTACGAGTGACTGTCAACACAGTTGATCTCCTTAACTCCACTCCTTTTAACATGCAATGCCTTTAGTTTGAGAGTGATAGTTGGTGGTCGAAGCCCTTTACACTCGTACCAGTATACCAGGGTTGAAAATGGCAGATTTGGACACTGATAAGCGCCTAAATTGGAATGCAGTGGCTTCACAGTAACATGCTATACATGACGTCAGACCTCAGGCTCCACGCTTCACAGCGCTTGAGCACCGCGCGTGACAAAAGTAGCCCAAATCCCTCCCGCTAATTGGGCAACTTTTGCTAATGTTTTGTCTGTGTCAGGGAAATGCTGTACATTGAGGACTCGATGTACAGTATTTTGAAAAATGACATGTTGAGGATTATAATAAATACTGCTTTGACAAGCAAGCCATGAGTCCAAATGTGCACTTCACATTTCCATATCATAAAACACATGTCATATACCGTGTCAACGTTTATGATCACCATGTTTACATGCCCTGTTACAAGACAACATGGCGTTATACACTGGGTTGCGTTGACAGTTGTCCTGAACAGAATGAATCTGTTTATTGTATTGTGAAAAGTTGTTGCAGTGGAAACAGGCATCTGAATGCACTCACGACTCCATTCTATACGCACCAACATTAAACTGAACAGATTTATAAAATGCAACACGTAAAGTGTCGTTTCATGAAGCTGAAATAAAAGATCACAGAAATGTTTCATACACACAAAAAAGCTCATTTCAAATTGAGCACAATTTTTTTTTTTACATCCCTGATCATTACACAGGTGCACCTTGTGCTGGCGACAAAAGGCCTCTAAAATGTGGAATTTTGTCACACAATACCACAGATGTCTCAAATTGAGGGACCGTGCAACTGGCACGCGGACTGCGGGAATGTCCACCAGAGCTGTTGCCAGAGAATTGATTGTTCATATCTCTACTGTAAGCCTCAACCGCAGACCACGTGTAACCATGCCAGCCGAGGACCTCCCCAGTGGGTAGGTCTGGCTTCCAAATGGGTGGGCCTATGTCCTCCTCGGCCCACCCATGGCTGCGCCCTTGTCCAGTCATGTGAAATCTATAGATTAGGTCCTAATGAATTCATTTCATTTGACTGATTTCCTTACATGAACTGTAACTCAGTAAAATCTTTGAAATAGTTGCATGTTGCACTTATATTTTTGTTCAGTATACAATTTGGTACTCTGAATTGCCTAGTGAAAGCCTAAAACTAAGATTGTATTTGAAAATGTAGCTTGTCATGTTGGCAATAGAACAAACTTTCAAATTATGCCCACCCTGACCCAGACTTAAAAAAAAAAAATATTTCACCTTTATTTAACCAGCTAGGCTAGTTGAGAACAAGTTCTCATTTGCAACTGCGACCTGGCCAAGATAAAGCATAGCAGTGTGAACAGACAACACAGAGTTACACATGGAGTAAACAATTAACAAGTCAATAACACAGTAGAAAAAAAAGAGTCTATATACATTGTGTGCAAAAGGCATGAGGAGGTAGGCGAATAATTACAATTTTGCAGATTAACACTGGAGTGATAAATGATCAGATGGTCATGTACAGTTAGAGATACTGGTGTGCAAAAAAATCAGAAAAGTAAATAAATATAAACAGTATGGGGATGAGGTAGGTAAAATTGGGTGGGCTATTTTCGTCTGGCGACGAATATGTAGCAAGGGCCAGCCAACTAGAGCATACAGGTCACAGTGGTGGGTGGTATAAGGTGCTTTAGTAACAAAACGGATGGCACTGTGATAAATTGCATCCAGTTTGCTGAGTAGAGTGTTGGAAGCTATTTTGTAGATGACATCGCCGAAGTCGAGGATCGGTAGGATAGTCAGTTTTATTAGGGTAAGTTTGGCGGCGTGAGTGAAGGATGCTTTGTTGCGGAATAGAAAGCAGACTCTAGATTTGATTTTAGATTGGAGATGTTTGATATGAGTCTGGAAGGAGAGTTTACAGTCTAGCCAGACACCTAGGTACTTATAGATGTCCACATATTCTAGGTCGGAACCATCCAGGGTGGTGATGCTAGTCGGGCCTGCGGGTGCAGGCAGTGAACGGTTGAAAAGCATGCATTTTGTTTTACTAGTGTTTAGGTGCAGTTGGAGGCCATGGAAGGAGTGCTGTATGGCATTGAAGCTCGTTTGGGGGTTAGATAGCACAGTGTCCAAGGACGGAAGTATACAGAATGGTGTCGTCTGCGTAGAGGTGGATCAGAGAATCGCCCGCAGCAAGAGCAACATCATTGATATATACAGAGAAAAGAGTCGGCCCGAGAATTGAACCCTGTGGCACCCCCATAGAGACTGCCAGAGGACTGGACAGCATGCCGGACTGCGATTTATAATGGACAGTTTTTGGATTGCGTAAACAACGGTAATTGTGTTAAGGCGGGGATGCAGGGCTGTGTTCCAAACAAAACAACTACAAGTGTGTGCTTGATCTACTTCCTTAACGACAGATCTAGGAGCTAAAAAAATGTAAGTAAAAAAAGTACCTTATAGTTACACTTTTATGACTCAAAGAAGTTAATTGGAATGACTTAGGAACTGCGCACACTTTGGAGAGGTGGGTGGCCACTTGGAGACACCAGTTAGACCTCTCACTCAAACCCTTTTTTACCTTGTGTGACACCTACCCCCAAATTCTCCAAGAATATTCTTATAATTTTACTGAACGCATCTTCAGTATTTTTAGATTTCGTTATCAAATGAGGCAAAAAGTACAGTAAATGTAAAATGTGCATCAAATCAATAGTGTAATGTTTGGATTCAGTCTTGTGACAGGTGGACTGGTGGGTCCTCACCTTTAGTCTAATCATTTTCCAAAGAGTTCCCTTTAAATTGCTACCATGTAATCTTATTAAAATCTGTTCCTATACACACACACACACCCCAGGGATTAAAAAAAAAATCCTAGAATGTTTGGGAATGATGCATAGTCAGGCATTTGTGAAAATTCTACAGCAATATGGAGTGGGAAAGCGGCGTTGCGTTTGGACAATTAATAGACACTGCAGTAAATTAAACCAAATGAAAAAAAAAATCTGTCTTGTCCAGGACCAGCACGTCATAACCAATCAGAGCTACAGTAGGCCTATATGCAAATAATCCGTTTGCCTGACATTTTACAGGCAGCGGCAAGAGCACGACTTTAAATCATTAGAAAGCAATTGCCAAAATACACCTGAATGGATTTCTGAAAATATGAAAATACCAATACAGTCCTCTTAGATTAGGGAACTTCACAATCCTATGGATCAAACAACAATGAACAGGTCGGCACTCTCTCCCTCAGTTGCCTATGCACATAAACAACAACAAGATCAACAACCAATGCCTGCCTGAGTGAGAGGAGCTAAAAAAAACTGCTGTTATTGAACAGGGAAATGGATTCTTTCAACTGTGGCCACTTTACTTTTAGTCACCAATAAGGCTGTGTGTGTGTCGGGGGAGTCCAAACAGGAGTAGTGCCATGGCAACTATATGTGCCATAGTAGAATGATTATTATCCAGACTCTCCTTTGTTTACCTTTCTCTGTTAGCCACTTAGAAATGTATTATACAGCCTTCATCGCTTGGCTGTAGGTGAGTAATTGCCACTCCTCGAGTCAAAGTACAGATCAGACCAGTTCAAAGCTGGTGAGGAAAATCTATACAAACCCTACATGACATTAAGCTCCCACCTCTGAGCTGTCATCTGTTGGAGAGGGCAATGACTTCGCGTGACAAGATTAACCAAGCAGCAGGGTTTAGGTCAACTCAACAGTGGGCAAAACAGCTGCTAAGCTTTCCCGGGCTTTACTGCCATCTTGTGGCTACTGATGGTAATGACACTGTGGTGTCAGTTACTGCCTAATGCAAGCAAAATACTTTTGTACTGTATAGCAGTCATCAACCCTTTGGCTTAGATTCAACACATCAAACGTTTGATGATTGAATCATGTTTTTCAGTGCCAGGCGAGAACACGAGCCTATAATAAAAATAAAAGTTGTCACCCCCCGTGGTATACCATGGCCGTCAGCCAATCAGCATTCAATGCTCGAACTACCCAGTTTATAACACCCTGTAGCTCTCCAGGACCAGAGATGAAAAGAACGACCTAAACAGACACTAAACCAGTTTTCAATCAACAACACAGTGTGGTACCAGCTGAAGTGGAGGCTTGCTGTGTAAACTCACCCAGAGTGGTGTTGTCCTCTCCCATGATGATCTTCATAGAGGTGATGATCTGTTGTGACACAGGAGGGGACATGGCCGTGGCATAGATTGAACTGTGGGAGTGGGACCGCAGGTAGTCTATCAACTCCTATGGGGGAGAGATACAATAAAACACCATTGTCAATATAAAATGGGTTTCATAGTTACAATAATACTACATAAAGGTTGAACTTCAGATCGTGAAAGTCTCCTATTGGATGTGAAAGCGTGATATGTGACAATCTGAGTTAGGATCTCAAGACAGGATTTAGCCCTTAGATAATTTCCCACATCGTGGGGCAATGATGAAACCAGTTTGTCTTGTTGATGACTAAACCTCCACACCTAAACTGTCCTAGTAAACTGTATCAGAAACCATCCCGGAAATCTTAAATCTTATCATTATAAATATGATGTCCCATGGCAGTGCCTGTTATCTACACGCACACACACACACACACACCTAGCTTTGTTATAATGGAATGTTTTAGAACATTTACTGCCCTGAACATAGCTTTGGGGACCTTGGTACCCTGCCAAGAACATTTCTCCTAACCCGTGACCCTTTGGAGAGAGTCACAGGCTGCCCTACTTCCTAGTCTCGTATTCACTCCGTTACCAGAATTGGCAGGTGTGAAGACAGCAGGAAATCAAGGTTGCTTTAGAGCAGACAACAAACTCACCCTCTTCCCCCCGATGTATCCCCCAGCAGCACCAAAGCTCTTCGTGAATGTTCCCATCATGATGTCAACGTCTTTGGGGTCCAGACCAAAGTAGTCCACCACCCCTCCACCTCGTGGTCCGAGAGCTCCGATGCTATGGGCCTCATCCAGGTACAGATAGGCCTTATAATGCTTCTTCAGGGCTATCACCTCAGGCAGACGTACTATAGAGCCCTCCATACTGGGGAGGAGAGGAGAATGGTGAGAGGTGGAGGGAGAGAGAGAGAGAGAGAGACACATATACACGTTCAAGACTGACACATGCACACTAAAACAATGGGTCAGTTAACTGTACTTTTCACCTTATGTTACTTCACCTAGAAATACAGATGATTAGTTCACCCTAGGCATAATCTCTGCCCACTGAGTGTACACTACATTGTTTAGTTTATTAGGTATACCCATCTAGTACTGGGTCAGACCCCCCTTTGACTCCAGAACAGCCTGAATTATGCGCCTAACGTGTGGCAGGATGTTTATTCCCCACACCGTTACACCACCGCTACGAGGCTGTACCGTTGACCTCAGGCAGGATGGGGCCATTGACTCATACTGCTTACGTCAAATCCTGACTGCCATCAGCATGACGCAACAGGAACGGGGATTTGCCGGACCAGGAAATGCTTTTCCACTCCTCAATTGTCCAGTGTTGGTGATTGCGTGCCCACTGGAGCCCCTCTTCTTGAGCCCCGCTTCTTGTTTTTAGCTGATAAGAGTGAAACACCTGGTGTGGTCATCTGCTGCAATAGTCCATCCGTGACAAGGATCGACGAGTTCTGCATTCCGAGATGTTGCTCTGTACACCACTGTTGTAATGCGCCGTTATTTGTCTGTTTGTGGCCCGTCTGTTAGCTTGCACGATTCTTGCCATTCTGATTCGACCGCTCATCAACAAGCTGTTTTCAGGCACAGGACTGCCACTGACAGGATGCGTTTTGGTTTGTCGCACCATTCGCGGTAAACCCTAGACACTGTCGTGCGTGAAAAGCCCAGGAGGCCGTTTCTGAGATACTGGGACCGACGCGACCTGGCACAGACTATCATACCACGGTTAAAGTCACTTGTTCCAACGAACAGTAACTGAATGCCTCCATGCCTGTTTGCCTGCTTTATATACCAAGCCTCGGCCACAATGACTCCTTCTGTAGGAACGGCGCGGTGTACCAAATAAATTAGCCACAGAGTGCATCTTATTTGCAGCTCCTTGATCTTTGTTTGCAGTGGGAAGACAATGACTGTTTATCTTAAGTTCCCTAAGGGTGTGTCAGACCATTTTAACTACACATTAGTGAATTATATTGATTAGGGAGAGGCAGCTTTACTAAACCATATTGACCATTATGGATTGGTTGACTTTTTACGGTAAGTACCTTACGAAGAACTCAAGCCAGACACTTTTTGTCCACTTCTATGCGAAGTCTGAATGCACCGCAGTAGGATTCACTCTACATCAATCAATTCTGGGTGCTAGAAAGAGCGTATCCGCATAAAATCGGTTTGATTCATTTAATCTGGATTTAATTTAAAAAAAATGTTTAAATAACATGCCTCCACAGAATCCATCTTTCCCTACATATGAGAGTTCAAAGGGTTAGAATCTGTTAGTCTTTCTAAAAAAAAAAAAAAAGGTAGACTACCTGTAGATTCCCTCCACCAGAATGAGCATCTTCTTCCAGGGCCTGTGTGTTCTGGGCTGGCCGTGAACAATGGCATCTCTCAACAGCTTCTCTAGACTCACCATATCTGGGAGCGGAGACCGACAGAACGGTGTTAGAGAAGACTAGGACATAGACAGGGTGTGAATAATGCAGCCGGAACACCTGAACGTTTTCTTGACGTTCAACAACGCTACATTGTATCCGTGATAAAGACAACCAGCTGACAAACACAGACTGACACCCAGTCTCAGAGGAGTCTAAAACAAAAACCTTGGCATGAACAAGGAGCAGACTATTGGTAATGCTTCTATTACGTGACACACCAAACTGATTACAAAGGGAGGAACAGTAGATTATGTAACGGTAAACGTGTGTGACGGGTGTCGCCGATGGGCACACCCACTACTGGTGAAAGGTAAAAACACACCAAAAACACAGAGCCTTAGTGGAATTCTGATTGTCTAGTTTCCCCCCAGTGTCTAGTGGCCTTGAGGGTAGTTGAGTGGAACTAGTTTTGAGTGTACTCACTGTTGTGTTTGAAGACGCGGATGGTGGCGCCAGAGAGCCGCGCCCCCAGCGCCAGAGAGGCGTGGTTCAACTCATCACTCAGAATCAAACAGCCCTGGAAATAGCAAATCAATTTACAGAAAGTATTTTCATACAACATATTCAAACTTGCCCCTTACAGAGCGATGGAGGACATTCAATGGCATAGACTCCTTATAGGAGCCATTGTCTTAAATCAAGTAACTCATACAATATATTACATCAAACAGCCCCAGAATGACTTAATATTCATGAAATGTATTTTACATAGCAATACAATATACTGAAGAACTAAAGTGGTATACAGGACAGCTTCCCTGAAGGGGAGGGCTTTACAGACAGTCTCACAGTCAGTGACACCTCGGCCATCACATGACACCACACACCGTTGCATAGTTACCGCAGGACAGGCTACACAATTTAATCATCTAGTGAATGAATGATTGAGCAGAATGAGCTCATTATTCAGTGACACAATTTACAAGAAGAAGCGAGGAAAGGAGGAAGAACGACAGAGAGAGAGACCGACTGGGTTTAAGAATTCTGGACCTTTACCTCCTCTCTAACCAGTGGTTCCGATGTCCGTTAGGACAGGAAATGTGTGTTCTTACACTCACGAGGACGACCACGTGTGTGTAAGAGAGGGTACAACACATTCTATTTACACGCTCAAATGCCCATGTGGGCTTGTTCACATTGGTCAGACAAAACGCGCACTCAAATTGAAGAGTAGCTGAGCACAAAACAGATATCCGCACCAACAATATGGACTGCGCGGCACTACGTCCCTGGATGGGAGACCAGATGTTGCTGGAAGTGGGTTTGGAGGGCCAGTAGGAGGCACTTTTTCCTCTGGTGCAAAAACAAATAAATAATAATATTCCAAAGCAGTGATTGGGGACATTGCCTTATGTAGGTTGTGGTCTTTTAGATGTTAAACAGGTGTCCTGACTCTCTGTGGTCACTAAAAATCCCATGGCACTTATCATAAGAATAGGGGTGTTAACACCGGGGTCCTGGCTAAATTCCCAAACTGGCCTTCATACCATCACGGGCCACCTAACCATCCCCAGCTTCCCTTCCAATTGGCTCATTCACCCCCCCCCCCCCCAAGTCATTGCTATAAAATGTGTTCTCCGTCAACTTATCTGGTAAAATAAATAACAAAATACCAATAAATACGTGAATGCCAATCACGGTGCAGTCTCAACCCTGAAATTCTGGGTAATTGAGACTGTTTCGCTTTCCTCCAGAGGAGGCAATATTGTGAGGCAATTGTTACAGCGAGCAGCACTTTGGATCGACTGCTTAGAATGCGTCGAGCCAAAGGGTCTGAATGAACAGCTCTCCCTCATCTTTTTTTTGTAAAGACGTTTTCTTTTGTTTATTTCTCCGTCTTTTGTTACTCACGTGGAATGTATGTGTAGGAATCTTGAATCAATCATACTATTGTTTGAATAACTTAGTTATTGTTACTACTGACGTGTTTGATTGACATGACGAGCGGGACATTCCCCTGCGAGGTGATACAGGTGCCTCCCAATATCCTTTTCCCACTCAAAGCTCTGGTGAAGGTGATCCATGGCAAAACGTAAGCCTATTGTTTGTTTGTCCCGTTCATACATCTATCAGCTTTACACAGAAACAGAGTGCTCATTTTTTTAGTCTCCCGAAAAGTCAACAGTTAAAGTACCCTGGAGTAATTTCATTTTACTTTCTGTCAAAACACACACACACACACACACACACACACACACACACACACACACACACACACACACACACACACAGTGAATGTGTCTGACACAGAGCGCTTCCTACTTTTCACATTGTAGTCATTCTGCAGACACTCTTATCCAGAAACTTACAATTAGTGTATTCATCTTAAGATAGCTAGGTGGGACAACCACTTATCACAGGCATATAAAGTACATTTTTCCTCAATAACGTAGCTATCAGTAGTCAGAGCAAGGAGGTAGGGTTCAGCGATGTCAACCTTTGTCCTATGATGATTATGTACCATAAAAATCAGTGATATACGATGCTATCGCCCCCCATTGGCCATTTATATACAACAACTCAAACATAACCTAAAAGCTCTGCTAAAAAGACAGTTAGGCTGTAGCGCAAAATCAAATTTCACTGGACAAATCATGGCGAAAGATGTTGTTGAAAGCCTGGGAAGAGGCTAAGTGCAGGCAATAGCAAATGTTTTTGAATATTCCTTTCTGGTGGAATTGCAGAACAGGTGTGTGTGTGCGTGGCACGCACATGATGGAGCAGTGACTGTCTGATGAGGAACAGTCTTACAGTAGCGAGTTAAGTTATACATTATGGCCTTTAATTGTTTGTGCCATCTCTCATTAAGCTGTTATTGAGAAGCCTATGCCTAGGCTATAGACCTTCATTCTTGAAAGCCACAACAACTTTAGGGCAACGCCTTCGTAGTCTAGAAAATTTGGGAAATGAGCTACTGTTCATAACTTTAAGTTGTCTTAAGGCTTTTATGATAGGCCTAGTAGGAGATAGAGTTGAAGCCGGAAGTTTACGTACACCATAGCCAAATACATTTAAAAACTCTGTTTTTCACAATTCCTAACATTTAAATTCCCTGTCTTAATCCTACATAACATTTGTGTGCAGAACTGAAAAAGCGTGTGCGAGCAAGGAGGCCTACAAACCCGACTCAGTTACACCAGCTCTGTCAGGAGGAATGGGCCAACATTCACCCAACATATTGTGGGAAGCTTGTGGAAGGCTACCCGAAACGTTTGACCCAAGTTAAACAATTTATAGGCAATGCTACCAATTACTAATTGAGTGTATGTAAACTTCTGACCCACTGGGAATGTGAAGAAAGAAATAAAAGCTGAAAGAAATAATTTTCTCTACTATTATTCTGATTAGAGGTTGACAATTGGAAATCGGTATTTAAAAAAAAAAAAAAGTAAAAAAAATATACCTTTATTTAACTAGTCAAGTCAGTTAAGAATTGTTGTTACATTGTTATTTTCAATGACGGCCTAGGAATGGTGGGTTAACTGCTATGTTCAGGGGCAGAACGACAGATTTTCACCTTGTCAGCTCAGGGGATTCAATCTTGCAATTTTACAGTTAACTAGTCCAACGCAATAACGACCTGCCTCTCTCTCGTTGCATTCCACAAGGAGACTGCCTGTTACGCGAATGCAGTAAGCCAAGGTAAGTTGCTTGCTAGAATTAAACTTATCTTATAAAAAAACAATCATAATCACTAGTTAACCACACATGGTTGATGATATTACTAGATATTATCTAGCGTATCCTGCGTTGCATACAACCTGACTGAGCATACACTATCTAAGTATCTGACTAAGCGGTTTTGCCAGCAGCTCTTGGTTGTGCGTCAAGCATTGCGCTGTTTATGACTTCAAGCCTATCAATTCCCGAGATGAGGCTGGTGTAACTGAAGTGAAATGGCTAGCTAGTTAGCGCGCGCTAATAGCGTTTCAAACGTCACTCGCTCTGAGCCTTCTAGTAGTTGTTCCCCTTGCTCTGCATGGGTAACGCTGCTTTGAGGGTGGCTGTTGTCGCTGTGTTGCTGGTTCGAGCCCAGGGAGGAGCGAGGAGAGGGACGGAAGCTATACTGTTACACTGGCAATACTAAAGTGCCTATAAGAACATCCAATAGTCAAAGGTTAATGAAATACAAATGGTATAGAGGGAAATAGTCCTATAATTCCTATAATAACTACAACCTAAAACTTCTTACATGGGAATATTGAAGACTCATGTTAAAAGGAACCACCAGCTTTCATATGTTCTCATGTTCTGAGTAAGGAACTGAAACGTTAGCTTTCTTACATAGCACATATTGTACTTTTACTTTCTTCTCCAACACTTTGTTTTTGCATTATTTAAACCAAATTGCACGTTTCATTATTTACTTGAGGCTAAGTTGATTTTATTGATGTATTATATTAAGTTAAAATAAGTGTTCATTCAGTATTGTTGTAATTGTCATTATTACAAATAAATAAATAAAATAAAAAACGTCCGATTAATCGGCATCGGCATTGAAAAATCATAATCAGTCGACCTCTAATTCTGACATTTCACATTCTTAAAATAAAGTGGTAATCCTAACTGACCTAAAACAGGGAATTTTTACTAGGATTAAATGTCAGGAATTGTGAAAAACTGAGATTAAATATATTGGTGTCGTCAGGCATTATGACAATTGACTACCCCGTATCTCAATGTTTTGAGAACACATGGAGGAAACTAGATTGTTTTGGAATGGCGTTAACCCTTTAAGACCAACATACAAATGGTGAATGAAAACATAACATGTTTTCACCAACAAAAGGAAATACGCTGTGTGCCCAACAGCGATCATTTCAGGAAAGGTTACTTTAAGACATTGACTTACAGAAAGTGAGAGGAAAGAGGGAGAGAGAAAGTGAGATCGAGAGAAAGACACACACACACATGGATAAAAGTGATACATAAGCTAAGTTTACATCCAATTGGTGACAGATTTTCATGCAAATATCCTACAATCCGCATAAAGAAATATGCACGTTTCAACCCTACTGATAGATTTGTCACAAAAACTGTGGCGTTAATTAGCAACTGTGTCTACTCCGGCCTTGGTAACGTCACTCGAGCCAACAGCTTGCAGTTACAGGGCGGATAGGCCGTGGGAGGATAGGCCGTGGGCGGATAGGCCGTGGGAGGATTAGGCTGTGGGAGGATTAGGCCGTGGGAGGATTAGGCCGTGGGAGGATTAGGCCGTGGGAGGATTAGGCCGTGGGAGGATAGGCCGTGGGAGGATAGGCCGTGGGAGGATAGGCCGTGGGAGGATAGGCCGTGGGCGGATAGGCCGTGGGAGGATTAGGCTGTGGGCGGATAGGCCGTGGGAGGATAGGCTGTGGGAGGATAGGCCGTGGGAGGATAGGCCGTGGGCGGAGTCTACATGATGAGATTATTATAGAAAAGCATCGATCATCATGTCACCAGAATAAAACCCTCGATATTTATTGGAAAGGAGCATCAAGCTCATCACCTTGCACTTTCACCACCCCGTGAAGTTCATCAAAATGTATTTAATCTGTAGCCTAATAAACTGCATGCTTTCCTGAATCGTAGTAAGCGTACTACACAACAGATTGCGTGACTCAAAGTTTACTTCGATATGGTCATTAAATAAATATATGAGCATAAAGGCGCTTACATCGCTATTTCTCGCATAATTAATGTTATCAACATAAAAAGAGAGTACCAAAACCAAAACTTCCATCACAGCTTTCGTGTTTTTAAAAGTTTTTTTTTTTATATGGTAGTACTTTACTTGCATTAAAACTGTGGATGGAAATATGGCGAGGCATTCCTGCAGAATTCCTACCTTCCCAGCGAGAGCAGGAATGTTCATGGAGTTGGTAGCGAAGCCCATCCCAAATGCCATGGATGACTCCACCCCCAGGAACCTAGCAACCAGCTGCTCCAACTCCTCATGGATGTCCAGGTTACCTGGAGACAGCAGAACATGCCAATACAATAAGGCCTTACTGTAAAAAGGTCAACTCGACTAAATGACATTGCCACCAGCAGCACCGCAGATATTGAGATAAGTGAGATGCAAGACTTCTCTCTCACAAAGTATCTACGCACGTGCACAGGTTCACAGTGTGGTAGCCAGGGCACCAGGAGAAGTTGAGCCTCCCACGTTGAAATTGACCCACTATGCTGTTTACTTACTGCATCTACATTCTATCGCTGAGTCTATGAACAAGTGTTCATGTCAATGTAAAGTGTACGACGTCAATAAAGATGCACGAACACAACTATCCATATCAGTAACAGTGATGCTCTATGGGTGTTTTCACATTTGGACCCTTTCAGACAATTGTTGTGCAGTGTGTACACTTCAAAATTAACTCGGTTCACTGAAAAGACCCCTTGAACCGAACGGAGACCATCTCGGAGGCGGTCTGATTCCCTTTTTAGGGCAATGTGAACACAAAGCTCTCCAGAGTCGCTTGTCATTATTCCCACACCACACACTAGACTAATGCAACACCGTTCCTCTGCCGTTTCCCCTGCCAAAAGAGAGAAGATGAGGTGCAAGTTCAAGGGGGAGAAAAAAAAAAAAGTTTTTTATTTTTTATATTGATTAGCAATTGTCAAGAATGCACAGAAATTCCAAAATACGAATGGTTTTCAGTTCAGATTATTGGTCTCCCCTTCATCTACACTGATTGAAGTGGATTTTAAAAATGACATCAATAAGGGATCATAGCTTTCCCCTGGTCAGACACTCATGGAAAGGACAGGTGTTTCTAATGTTTTGTACACTCAGTGTATGTCCAACATGTCATTATATTCAGTGCTCTGTCATTGTGTGGTACCATAATAACAGAAGACATGCCTTTTGTTTCCTTGTTTCTTTAAAAATGACAAAACCACAAAGAATACGGGGGAAACAAGACCAACAACAAATTGAACGGAGCAGCTTGTCTGTACTAGTGCAGGCTTCATATCTGTGCTTCGTTTTAGATAGCGTCTGCTAAATGGCATATGCTTTCATCCAAAGCGACTTACAGACATGCGTGAATAGACTGTGTTCGGGCGGTATCGGGAATCGAACCCACCATACAGCCATTGCAAGGGCCATGCTATACCGGAGCTACAGAGGTCCACAGATATGAGTGTACTCCCCCCCCCCCCCCCACCCACAAGAAGGTTATTATAACCAGGTCTTACCCATCTCAGAGCGGGTGCTGCCCACTCCCACACCGTACTTGTGTGTTGACCCTGTGGCATTGTCAGCACACCTCCCAGTGTTCTCAGCAAAGCCCAGGTAGTTATAAGAACCCATGTTGATCACGTCTTTCACCACCTTGCCTGTGTGTCTGGCAGACAAAGACACAACTTTGAGCAACTCTGACAAGACATGGAAGTATTAAACAAACCAGTGTCAAAAAGAGAACATACCCATGACAATATGAAGGTGAATCCTTTATTTTTATACAGTAATTCTCATTTTTGCCAGGCAGCTAAATTAAATACCTTACTGGCTAAATGTGTTTGAAAAGGTTGTTTTTAACGGCATCTTGACGTGATGGGTTCCCTAACACTTACATTTGGTTGTGGAAAATAAGCTAATAAAATCAAATAGGGCCTAGCTAAGAGTGAAAGAGGTCAACCATTAACACACAATAACATGTGATAAATACAGTTGGTGGTTTCTATCCAGCACATTTGTCCCGACAGTCACCCCTCACAAAAAGCGGGAAAATATATATTTTGATATTTTTTTTCCATTCGTCTTTTGATACGGTCCTAAAATGTTTGGCATTTCAGCAGTCAAGTTAAAATAGTGTCACCAGTGAAACTTACCAAAAAAAAATCAATTTTTTGAGTGGATTTGTCCTTTAAGTAGGGCAACGACCTGAAGGGTGATAGAGGGGGCATGATAGCGCCATGCTTTCCATGACGTAGGTAAGGACGCACCCATTTTGGTATTCTATCCTTGTGGGGACCTAAAATGTATTTCCATTCAAAATCCTATTTTCCTATTTTTATAAACTTTAACCAGTAACCCAACCTCTCACCCTGACCTTAATTCTAACCCGAATTCTAATCCCAATTGTAACCCTAAACCTAAGCTGAAAATAGCCTTTATCCTCACGGGGATGTGGGAAATGTCCCCACAAGGGAGATTTTCCTTGTTTTTCTTTTGGGGGATTTTAGGTCCCCACAAGGATAGAAGAACCAACCCATCCATCCATCCACACACATCTTGTCTCCTGAGCTACTCCCATGATTTTCTAGGGCTGGGCCCTAGGCTACAGCGCCAAACAAATGGCCTCGTAGTAGCCCCCACACAATATAAGTAAGCCCTGTTAGAGTTGTTAGGGTGTGCGACTCACTCGAACGTCCAGTTGTAGTCTTTGGAGGTTCTCTCCACCAGGTCCATCTTGGCTCCAGGGACACTGCAGATAGGCCTGTTCCAGTTGTCACGGATACGCATGTATAGATTCCTGGTGTAGAAGTTCTCAAAGTCCTGGTACAGCGGAACAAAGTCCTACAACACAGAGAGAGAGAGATCACTGTCATACGTTAGAATGATTAGCTAGGTCTGGATCAATCCAAGCGCACAGGTGTGTCTTTCTTTCAAGCTTTCAGAGAGCTCGTTTGACATAGTTTACGCTTGCACTGAGCATTGCTGTTTACAAATAACAGGTTTGGGAAACGTTTACTCTGTTCTGGAACCTTCCTCGAGTCATTGTTAGGACATAACGGTTGCACTGAGCATAATGGTTGTGAAACACATTCCTGTGTTACATGGCAACATTTCCTTTCGGGTGATTGGTTGCGAATTCTTGGGTGTGTGTGACATCACTCAGAGCCCTTACCAGAACACAAAACATGGCAGACAATTTCTCTCGGGTTGAGATCTGAAACCAGTAGTAATCACCAACTTCAATGAAGTTCAAATTGAAAGACGTCTAATATTCCTACATCCGAATAAGATTGTCGCCAAGGAGACGCACCTTATTCACACAGCGCTTGAGTAAATATTAGAATTGTAATAGTTGGGTCTACATCAAAGCAACAAATCCAGTAAAAGTCAGTTAGGGTGGGAACAGAGTGAGAGTGGTGAGCAGGGAGTCTGTAGAAGTTATCCCTAACCACTGATACAGGGTCAGATCTTAATGATTAGGTTAGGATTGGGAAGGTGGGCCGGTGAGGTGGTTTAGTGGCAAATACCTTATCCTTTAGAAAAATACAGACAAACAAAATGTATAGACACTCTGGATGAGTGTCTGCTAAATGACCAAAACGCAACAGTAAATATAACAAAAGTACTATCTGCATCTCTTACCTTCTGTTCGTCCCTCTCTCTGGCCACGTGGCAGTTCTCGACGCCCCAGTTGCGGAGGAAGTCTCTGAGGTACCCGAAGATGGTGAGGATGCCGTAGCCCACGTAGGTGAGAACCGCCACAAGCAGAGGAGTCTCCTCAAACTGCTCCACAAACGGCCTGTTGTACAGGCTGGTGTTACGCACAACATGGTTGTTCTGGAGAAGAAGAAATACCCGGACAACAGAAGACGGTGGTGTTACTTTACTCAAAGTGATTTTGTGTTGATCTTTGCATGAAATTCCGTTAACGCCAAACAAGGTGACTCGGAACCGCCATTGTTTTTGGGGTAGGCCTAGTCGTTGTTTAGCAAAGCGTACCCTAACGGCAGTTGAAGTTACCTCTGTCCCATGGGTGACAGCCAAGGTGAGAAAAATATTAACGAGTGACATTTGAGTGAACTTATTATCTCTTTGATTACATAGGCCAGGGATAGAATCAAGGGTGATTTGTGAGAGTGAAAAAAAAAGTGTTTAGCTTGGCTTCCAGATCAAGAGAGTCTAACAACTACATTTAAGAGGCTTGCCGAGCCTTGCTATGGACATTAAAACAACTCAGAGGGAAACATGAGGAAAAATAGGCCCAGGTCTTCTTTATTCAGAGATCGTTTGTTAAAAACAGAGGGACAAAAACAGACCCAAGACCATTTCAAGTTATACAATAAAACATTTGTTTTAAACATAAAAACATAAGTGCGGTTGTTCCCCCCCATAAAAAGCCAGATCACATAGTCCCTAGGCTCAGAGGGTTATCCATAGGTTTCCAATTGAGGCTGAGCTGAACTGTGGTTTATTGTCCTGAAAACTATGCTCTGAAATCAAATGACCTGAAGTCAGTCAGCCTCGTCCCCCATTAAACCCCTGGCTGCTTAGCAACCACACGCGACCCAGTCATGCCCCTCTCTGAAATACCTTTGTGGTGTATGTGTTTGCACGCATACAGGCTGTTCTGAACTGAGCTCAGAACTGGTCAAACCGGCTACCAAGGTCTGACTCCCACGGGGAACAAACATGAGGAAATAGCCCTCTATCTTGTTCACTAACCAACATACACCCTGAGGTCTGACTGCTAACAACTAGACCTTTAAGTTAACTGAAATGCAGAGAGAGAGAGAGAGTTGCTTCATGCTTAAAGTGAAAAATGCCTTTCAGAGAAAGTTGTTAGTGTCCTAGGCCCTACGTCCACTACCACAGACTACTAAAAACAGACAGATCTTATTTGAGCACCATTTATAGCTGTGCATTAGAAACAGTCCTAAGACCAACTGTCATGTGAGAAGAGACTGCTTTGAACCTGGGGTGGAAACTGGACATGTAGCCTACAGTATGTTAGAAACAGATAAGATTAGCATTCCTGAAACATTATTTTGTCTCTGAGAAATTAAGCTAACTGACTGCACCCAAATTGGACATTTTAATTTAGAGGATTCATATAAATATTCAATAACTATTCTCCATAGCAGTGTCAGTGTAAACAGAGACCAGCCCTTCTACAACCTGACGTACAATTTGATGTTTTTTTAAACAATGAGTTAGAAACAAGGAATCCAAAGACACGGTCAAAAGAAATCGACTTGCATTGGATTTGCGCCACACATGCTTAAACGTTGGCTTTTTAAATAGCGTCCTGGTAAACAAAACCAAAGCATAGGTTGCTGTCATACCTTGTCCATAAACTGCTGACAGGGTAAGGAAACCAATGTCATTTTGTAATTTGGGTGAACTATACTGATAACAAATACCACCTAAAAGTAGGAACAGCACCATTTAGTGGTCAGAACCTGGTAATATCAGGATATAGGATGGGACACAAACCTAACAACTTCAATGACTAATTTGTCTCAACTGCCACCACGTCCCTCTCTTCCACATCTTTCTCCTCAAAGACATTCCTGCACTGCCAGGGCCCACTCCCATAGCCAGCAGCCATTCTCCCCAGGTGCAGGCTTGTGTGCTGCCCGGGGAGGGGTGTGTGTGTGTGTGTTCTGGGAGACAAAGTACTCCTGTCTAGTTGTTACACAACAAAAGCTCTGCCTCCCCATGCTGACTGGTATTCTCCATAGTAGTGTCAGTGTAAACAGAGACCAACCCTTCTACAATCTCTCTCACACTCACACTCACACACTTATTGCTAAATGCTGTTCTACTACACACATACCAGCATTATCACGTCATCAGGTTTAAAAAAAACAGGTGTTTTGAGTTTAAAAGAGTGAATTTATGATGTCAATAATTAGTTTAAAAGTGTCTTTGGGGAAAACTAAATAAAACCAATGTTCAAAATGAGTCAAGGATGTGGTCGATTGTGTACTGTAAACTTTCCTATTCACTTTCACCAATGAAACATAGCAGCATATGATTAGGCTATCTGACAACACCCATAACCTATCCCTCAGTACACAAATCATGAGGCTTGATCATTTCGTAAGAAAACATCCACCCTGTCAAACTTATAATAATACAACTACGACTAGGTAATAAAAGCTACACAATGAAGCGAATTATTCAACTGTTTGATACTTCGTCGGGCTGTGGTTATTCAATCTACTTGTGAACAAAGGCAAGTGTTTCTTCCCTATTCCTATGTAGCGGTAGCGTTGACGGGTGGGCCTCACCTTCTCACTCGAACGCCGATACTTCTTCTGTTGCGGTTGTTGGAACAAACAATGATTCTTCACGAAACCGTTCCTTCCCGAAGATTTTTTACCGTTTGCGGTCCGGTGGCAAACATCTCCATTTACCAACTTATTCGCAGAGCTCTCAGTCATACTTGGTGGCATTTATTCGCTTGAATATCCCGGTTGTATACTTGTTCACCAAGGGACTCTTCTCTTCTCAGTTAATGCCGGAACTAGCATTCTGCCAGCAGCACAAACAACGACGTCACATTCGTATGGTAATGAAGAAGCCTTCAAAATAAAAGGCCGCATTTCAAAACATTGCAAAGTGGATAACTCATTCAAAATCCAATAAGTAATTTATGAAGAAAAAAATGTATTAACACCAATAATGAAAAAATACAATGTTGACACTGGTATGTTGAGAATATTGGGCTATAGAGAGAAAACGGTTTTACCTGTCTCAGCTAAAGTGCAGTGGAAAATACTTAGAAGGGTCTCTACTAACTAAATACAGTGGGGCAAAAAAGTATTTAGTCAGTCACCAATTGTGCAAGTTCTCCCACTTAAAAAGATGAGAGAGGCCTGTAATTTTAATCATAGGTACACTTCAACTATGACAGACAAAATGAGAAAAAAAATCCAGAAAATCACATTGTAGGATTTTTAATGAAATTATTTGCAAATTATGGTGGAAAATAAGTATTTACAACAGTCCCCCTCCAAAACGACACATATTTGGTTAGTAGAGACCCTACTGAGTATTTCTCACCTGACTTTAGCTGAGACAGGTAGAAAAGTTCTCTCTCTCCAACCAGTATGTATCCCATTCCCATGTACATTCTATTAAAGTGGATTGCTTTGGGGGCTATGGAGGCGGCTGGGTGAAAAACCAGCAGCAGCCCGTGCGATGCAGTCTCCCTAAAAAATTAACCATATTTGGTTTTCGGAGACCCGACTGAGTATTTCCCTCCCAACTTTAGCTGAAATAAGCAGAACAGTTCTCTCTACAACCTAATATGTATCCCATATTATAGTGTATTGCATTGTAGGCTATGGAGGGGGTGGAGATTGAAGTGCTGCTGGATATGCACGACACAGTCCCTCTTAAAAAACTAACCATATGATTATTTTTAATCCCACTTTAGCTGAGACAGGTTGAAAAGTTCTACAAGCTAATATGTATCCCATATACAGTCTTAAAACAGTGAATTGCATTGTGGGTTATGGAGGGGGCGGAGTGAAAAGCCAGCAGTGGGCCGTGCGACACAATCCACCTCAAAAACGAGACGTATTTGGTTAGTGGAGACCCGACTGAGTGTTTCCCAACCCAGTTTATATGAAGTAGTAGTTTCTTTACAACTCAATACATTTCCCATATAGAGTGTATTGTATTGCAGTGAATGAATGGGTTGAGTAAGGAGTCACCAGCACTCAATTCAATTCAATTCAAGGGGCTTTATTGGCATGGGTAACATGTGTTAACATTGCCAAAGCAAGTAAGGTAGATAATATATAAAGTGAAATAAACAATAAAAATTAACAGTAGACATCACACATACAGAAGTTTCAAAACAATAAAGACATTACAAATGTCATATTATATATATATACAGTGTTTTTACAATGTACAAATGGTTAAGGACACAGGATAAAATAAATAAGCATAGATATGGGTTGTATTTACAATGGTGCGTGTTCTTCACTGGTTGCCCTTTTCTCGTGGCAACAGGTCACAAATCTTGCTGCTCTGATGGCACACTGTGGAATTTCACCCAGTAGATATGGGAGTTTTTCAAAATTGGATTTGTTTTCAAATTCTTTGTGGATCTGTGTAATCTGAGTGAAATATGTCTCTCTAATATGGTCATACATTGGGCAGGAGGTTAGGAAGTGCAGCTCAGTTTCCACCTCATTTTGTGGGCAGTGAGCACATAGCCTGTCTTCTCTTGAGAGCCATGTCTGCCTACGGCGGCCTTTCTCAATAGCAAGGCTATGCTCGCTGAGTCTGTACATAGTTTAAGCTTTCCTTAAACACTCTCTATTAAGCCCGTTGCCCAGCACAAGACAGCAATTTAAGTTTTGCAGACTATTGAGTAGGTTAATTCCAAGAACATATATTTGTATTGTATTAAAAGCTAATTTCTTCAAACATAGCCTACACAATAGTTTTCAACATACTGTACCATTATTTGTGTAAACTTTCAAAAGAAAGGCTCATACAAATAATACAATATAAAAAAAATGCGGCTAGGAGAACGGTAATCTCGGGTCTGGGGAAACTAATCTAAACTTGATGCTCTTAATCTCACACAAATGATCAATGAAACCACCAGGTACAACCCCAAATCCGTAAACACGGGCACCCTCATAGATATCATCCTAACCAACCTGCCCTCCAAATACAGCTCTGCTGTCTTCAACCAGGACCTCAGCGATCACTGTCTCATTGCCTGTGTCCATAATGGGTCTGCGGTCAAGCGACTTCCCCTCATCACTGTCAAACGCTCCCTAAAACATTTCAGCGAGCAGGCCTTTCTAATCGACCTGGCCTGGGTATCCTAGAAGGATATTGACCTCATTCCGTCAGTAGAGGATCCCTGTTTATTCTTTAAAAGTGCTTTCCTCACCATCTTAAATAAGCATGCACCATTCAAAAAAATGTAGAACCAGGAACAGATATAGCCCTTGGTTCACTCCAGACCTGACTGCCCTTGACCAGCACAAATCATACTGAGGCGTACTTGCATTAGCATCGAATAGCCCCCGCAACTTTTTAGGGAAGTTAGGACCCAATATACACAGGCAGTTAGGAAAGCTAAGGCTAGCTTTTTCAAACAGAAATTTGCATCCTGTCGCACTAACTCCAAAAAGTTCTGGGACACTGTAAAGTCCATGGACACTGTAAAGACCATTTCGAATCCCACCGTACCTTCTCCGCTATGCAATCTGGTTTCCGAGCTGGTCATGGGTGCACCTCAGCCATGCTTAAGGTCCTAAACGATATCATAACCGCTATCGATAATAGACTGTACTGTGCAGCTGTATTCATTGACCTGGCCAAGGCTTTCGACTCTGTCAATCACCACATTCTTATCGGCAGACTCAACAGCCTTGGTTTCTCAAATGACTGCATCAACTACTTCCATGACAGAGCTCAGTGTGTCAAATAGGAGGGCCTGTTGTCTGGACCTCTGGCAGTCTCTATGGGGGTGCCACAGGGTTCAATCCTTGGGCCGACTCTTTTCTCTATATACATCAATGATGACGCTCTTGCTGCTGGTGATTCTCTGATCCACCTCTACGCAGACGACACCATTCTGTATACTTCTGGCCCTTCTTTGGACACTGTTAACAAACCTCCAGACGAGCTTCAATGCCATACTACTCTCCTTCTGCTCTTAAATGCAAGCGAAGCTAAATGCATGCTCTTCAACCGATCGCTGCCCACACCTACTCATCCATCCAGCATAACTACTCTGGAGGGTTCTGACTTAGAATATGTGGACTACTGCAAATACCTAGGTGTCTGTTTAGACTGTAAACTCGCCTTCCAGACTCACATTAAGCATCTCCAATCCAAAATTAAATCTAGAATTGGCTTACCATTTCGCAACAAAGCATCCTTTACTCATGCTGCCAAACATACCCTCGTAAAACTGACTGTCCTACTGATCCTTGACTTCGGCGATGTCATTTACAAAATAGCCTCCAACACTCTACTCAGCAAATTGGATGCAGTCTATCACAGTGCCATCCGATTTGTTACCAAAGCCCCATATACTACCCGCCACTGCGACCTGTATGCTCTTGTTGGCTGGCCCTCGCTTCATATCCATCGCCAAACCCACTGACTCCAGGTCATCTATAAGTCATTGCTAGGTAAAGCTCCGCCTTATCTCAGCTCACTAGTCACCATAGCAGCACCCACCCGCAGCACGCGCTCCAGCAGGTATATTTCACTGGTCACCCCCAGAGCCAATTCCTCCTCCGGTCGCCTTTCCTTACAGTCCTCTGCTGCCAATGACTGGAACGAACTGCAAAAATCACTGAAGCTGGAGACTAATATCTCCCTCACTAGCTTTAAGCACCAGCTGTCAGAGCAGCTCACAGATCACTGCACCTGTACATAGCCCATCTGTAAATAGCCCATCTAACTTCCCTCATCACCATATTGTTATTTATTTTGCTCCTTTGCACCCCAATACCGATACTTGCACACTCATCTTCTGTACATCTACCACCCCAGTGTTTAATTTGCCATATTGTAATAATTTTGCCACTATGGCCTATTTAATGCCTTACCTCCCTTATGCTACCTCATTTGCACACACTGTATATAGACGTTCTCTATTGGATTATTGACTGTATGTTTTTTTATTCCATGTGTAACTGTGTTGTTGTTTGTGTCACACTGCTTTGCTTTATCTTGGCCAGTTTGCAGTTGTAAATGAGAACTTGTTCTCAACTAGCTTACCTGGTTAAATAAAGGTGAAAAAAAGTGTCCCACTGCAAATGATGCAATACGAGATTACCATAGAGAATGATACAGGTCATCTTGTGGCAAAAGAATCGTTTTAGCATGGTCAGCATCATTGACAGCTTCCAGTCATTTTAAAGTATTCAAAGTAGTCAACTGGTTGGGGATTTCTTTGGGTTGTAGCCTCAATGGCGCTACCCATGCTGTCATTGACGCTGTACGGAGTGACTACTCTAACAATGGAAATGCATTTCCTCACAGATAAAAGGAGGCGAGATCAGGTGGGACCATTATAGCCAATGAGAGGGCAGATACCCGCGTCAACAACAGGCACAACTTTGATAGTCTTTTTTTGTTGTTGACCCTTTGCCACGTGCTTCCACTTACAGTGTATCACTGCATTCGTAACAACCTAACCATTACGAAACTACTATTCGATCAAATAAGCCTCACGTAGCAAATTAGCAATACATTTTTTTGTTGACCAGATTTGACACTCTCATTGACCTCCATACAAAAATCCCACAATTTGTGGTTTTATTTTCATGGACAGATTATGGGCGGAATAAACCCTCTTGCTTCGCCTCTTCCTCTCTCCCTGTAGTGGGTGAAACCGTGACAACTTCTTTCCCCATGACCTATTATTACCTTACCTGTGTGTGGAGGACTTTGGCCTTGAGCAATTAGCAAAAAGGAAAAGTCTCAAGGATTTTTCCAAGAAGAATCATACAGGCAGTTCCTATTTGAATTAGAAAAAAAAAGATTCCCTTACATCCACTCACTGAGCTAGTTGTCCCTGAATAGGATGCTTGTGTAAAGAGTATTTTGGGGAAACTGAATAGAAATACATGAATAAAATACATAGGGAGTTCTGTTCTAATGAATGACTCACATTGGGTGTGCTCGAGTAGTAAGGCTAACAAAGCTGACTTTAGACTAAAGTCGACCAGGGAAGTCGGGGGAGGTGCATCTGCAGACCCTGTAGTGGTTTTCCAACAGCAAAACTCAGATCAACATGGCAGTGTTAACAACAAAATGATTGTTTTTGACTTTGTTGTTATAATTCTAATGGGCAGATTCTGGATGTAGATCGAGAGAATCTGCCTGGACTGAATGGGAATATGTGAGATCTGAGCACTATTAGTTCAGTTTTTGGGGTTTTCATCACTGTTATTTGGATGTATCAGGATTGGGCAAAGGTGGCACTTAAACTTCTTCGCCTGGAGTGCTTCCTGCCTTTACCCACATGGATCATAAGGGGGGACGGGGAATTTCCTCTTGCCAGGGTGGAACTCTCAAATTCTAACACATATGAACACAGAAATTCATCACACATTTTGGCATGAAATTATTTATGTTAACAACAATTCAGTGACCGCACACACAATCCAGCTGCATATTGAACATTGAGAATACCGAAAGGTCAGTCTCTTGGGCACATGACATGCAGTACAAGGAGTGGAATGTTACAGAGACTGGCAACCAGGTCTAAGCTAGCTAGGTGGTTTGCTAGCAAACATAACTAAACACAATAATACCAAAGTCAATATCAGCATGTGTAGTAGCTAGCTAGCTGTAAATTCTCTTAAACAAACTGCACTATCAATTTACCAGTCTACAATCTCACCATGTTCAATCTGCAGATTGTCTGCCTGAGTGTGGAGTTAAGTACTTTTAAATTCCTTGAGTGGAGTCTCTGACGTTGCTGTGGCAACAGCACTTTGGCCATACCACAGAGATTCTGTTTGGGCCACACACAATACACACCAGGGGAGAACAACTGCCCTCGGTCATTGAAGCCACGGTACCGCATTGTTAGCAGAAAACAGAATCCTCCATTATATGGAATGGCAAAGTAGCCATCTTCGTGGTCAATCTTCATGTAAATAAATACATATTCAGAAGACAATGGTGTATTAGACGCAATAATTGGTACCACATGTATGTTCTTGAACCGATGATTTTACTTAAATCGCACACAGAAGTTGGAAGGCTAATGTCGTTGCTAATTGCAGGTTGTAATACCCTATTTGGCATTCAACTTGAGTTACTCAATGAGAGGTGGCAGCACTGAGCTAGCCTGCAACGTCACTTCCTGAAGTAGCTCAAACTGAGCATGTTATGTTGATTCCGCTAGTTACCACAGTCACAAAGTGGCTATATTAGCTTTTTGGTCTTCATTTAACGTTAGGGTTATGCATAAGGTTAGCAGTGTGGTTAAAGTTAGGGTTAGGGTTAGGTTTAAACTGCAGAAATAGGCAGGGTTTATGACTTTGTGGCTGTGGTAACTAGTGACGACCATGTTGTGTCTCCATCTTAACCGACCTCATTAGGCTTCAATGCACTATTGAATCTTCACATAGGAATGACTGGTGTCACATGATCAATTGCTTTGTCCATTCATATACCGTACACTGAGTATACAAAGCATTAGGAACACCTGTTCTTTCCATGACATACACTGACTAGGTGAAAGCTATGATCAGTTATTGATGTCACTTGTAAAATCCACTTCAATCAGTGTAGATGAAGAGGAGAAGACATGTTGATTAAAATGGGATTTGTAAGCCTTGAGACAATTGAGACATGGATTGTGTATATGTGCCATTCAGAGGGTGAATGGGCAAGACAAAAGATTTAAGTGCCTTTGAACAGGGTATGGCAGTAGGTTTGAGTGTGTCAAGAACTGCAATGCTACTCGGCTTTTCATGCACAACAGTATTCCGTTTGTTTCAACAATGGTCCACCACCCAAAGGACATCCAGCCAACTTGACACAACTGTGAGAAGCATTGGCGTCAACATGGGCCAACATCACTGTGGAATGCTTCAGACACTTTGTAGAGCCACGAATTGAGGCTTTTCTAAGGGCAAAAGGAGGTGCAAAATGAGGCTTTTCTAAGGGCAAAAGGAGGTGCAAAATGAGGCTTTTCTAAGGGCAAAAGGAGGTGCAAAATGAGGCTTTTCTAAGGGCAAAAGGAGGTGCAACCCTAAAGTAGGAGGTTGTTCCTAATGTTTTGTCCACTCAACATATACAGTCATTGGCACACACACACACAGAGCAAGAAGGGAGAGGAGAAAATCGTGTTGCATGATGGTAGTTGAATAAAAAATAAAAAAAATAGATTAATTTGGTCCACTGTTTAGTTTGAGCACATCCAGGGCCGTAGCCAGGGTCTGAGATTTGATGAGGTCCCTGGCTATTTGGAGAACAGCAAAAAACAAACAAAAATGACTCCAGCCAGTATCACACTGGTTCCTGTAGCTTCCTTCACCTCAGTCAATCTACAAACTGTCACGGCTGTCAAATGAACTGGACCAAGGTGCAGCGTGATGAGTGTACATATTCCTTTATTTCATATGACGCCAACAAAAACAATAAACCAGCCAAAACAACTGTGAAGCTAAATGCTATAGTGCCAACAAGCAAAGACAACTTCCCACAAAGAAAGGAGGGAAAACGGGCTACCTAAGTATGGTTCCCAATCAGAGACAACAATAGAAGGCTGTCCCTGATTGAGAACCATGCCCTGCCAAAGCATAGAAATACAAAATCATAGATAACAAAACATAGAATGCCCACCCCAAATCACACTCTGACCAAACCAAATAGAGACATTAAAAGGCTCTCTAAGGTCAGGGAGTGACAGTACCCCCCCCCCCCCAAAAAAAAGGTGCGGACTCCGGCCGCAAAACCTGAACCTATAGGGGAGGGTCTGGGTGGGCATCTCTCCGCGGCGGCGGCTCAGGTGCGGGACGCAGACCCCGCTCCATCTCTGGCTCACCCCACTTTGGTGACGCCTCTGGTGTGGGGAACCTCGTTGCTGCGGGCCCCGGGCTGGGCACCCTCGTTGCTGCCGGCCCCAGGCTGGAGGACGTCTCTGGAGGCTCCGGGCTGGGCGCAGGCACAGGACCCGCCGGGCTGAGGAGACACACAGGAGACCTGGCTCTGGGAGCAGGCACAGGACCTGCCAGGTTGGGGAGACATACAGGAGGCCTCTTCCTTGGCCGAGGCACCGGATACACTGGGCAGTGGAGGCGCACTGGCGGACTCGAGCGCAGAGCTGGCACCACCCGTTCTGGCTGGATGCCCACTGCGGGACCCTGGCACCGAGCACACCGGCCTGTGAATGCTCAACCGAGGCACAGTGCGCATCACCCCACGAGGCCTGACTAGTCACATGCTCTCCACGGTAAGCACGGGGAGTTGGCTCAGGTCTCCAACCTGACTCAGCCAAACTCCCCGTGCCCCTCCCCCCAAATATTTTTGGGGGCTGCCTCTCTGGCTTCCTCGCTAGCCGTGTTCCCTCGTAGTGCTGCCGCTCTGCTTTCGCTGCCTCCAGTTCCTCCCGTGGACGGCGATACTCCCCAGCCTGTCTCCAGGGTCCCTTACCCTCCAGGATCTCCTCCCATGTCCAGGAGTCCATTACACCACGTTGCTTGGTCCCTTGGTGGTGGGAAGATCTGTCATAGAAATACAAAATCATAGATAACAAACCGTAGAATGCCCACCCCAAATCACAACATGACCAAACCAAATAGGGACATTAAAAGGCTCTCTAAGGTCAGGGTGTGACACAAACATATAGCCTATTAATAGCCTATTAACTATACAATTAGCCACTACACATTAACTCAGTACAGGGATTGAAAACAGAGGGATCCTCAGAAAAACTATTTCATTCACAAAAGGTAAAAATGGTTTGGTTTACATAATTTTATTGTTGTTGCAGTTTTACAGCTAATTCCCTGCAATTCTACACATTTTCCCATGACTTATACAATGTTAAAAGAACAATGCATCCATTTCAAATAATTTACTGGTAATAATTAAGAACCGTACTGTGATTCTTTTCAATTAAAATGTTTAAAAAAAAGCTTCTTAGCAAATAGCAATTTCTCAAGCAATACTTTTGCTTGAGTGTCTACATACATACTAGGGGTGTCTACATACTTTTGCATATATAGTGTAGCTAGCATTTGGAACAACATGCTGTTTTTGGAGTAACATGAGTTTACTGTATGACTACGCATGTATCAATTGAAATGTCACCTGAATCTTTAAGGGGAACTGCACCCACAGATTTGGCCCAATTTTCTGGCTTGCTCCTCCAGAAAAGCTGGCGACCATGACAGAAGCCAAATGTGAGTTGGCTTGATTTGGATATGTTCTTGCCACCACCAAGTCACACCCATCTGTCAGAACCTTTCCCCTCACTCAATCACAACAAACAATCCTCCTGCAGGTTGAGTTCAATAACTACAGGCAGGTGTATGGTGAGATGCCAGAGGAAGCTTTGAATATGTCAGTAGCCTACAGTGTAATCAGAGGAATGCAATTGTTAAATTTATGTAGATATTCTAAAGTGTTTTCAAATGTACACTACCGTTCAAAAGTTTGGAGTCACTTAGAAATGTCCTTGTCTTTGAAAGAAAAGCATATTTTTTTCTATTAAAATAATTGCTCAGAAATACAGTGTAGACATTGTTAATGATGTAAATGACTATTGTAGCTGGAAATGGCAGATTTTTAATGGAATATCTACATAGGCGTACAGAGGCCCATTATCAGCAACCATCACTCCTGTGTTCCAATGGCACGTTGTGTTAGCTAATCCAAATGGATCATTTTAAAAGGCTAATTGATCATTAGAAAACCCTTTTGCAATTATGTTAGCACAGCTAAAAACGGTTGTTGTGGTTAAAAGAAGCAATAAAACTGTCTTTCTTTAGAATAGTTAAGTATCTGAAGCATCTTCATTTGTGGGTTCGACTACAGGCTCAAAATGGCCAGAAACAAAGACCTTTCTTCTGAAACTCGTCAGTCTATTCTTGTTCTGAGAAATTAAGGATATTCCATGCGAGAAATTGACAAGAAACTGAAGATCTTGTACAACTGTGTACTACTCCCTTCACAGAACAGCGCAAACGGACTCTAACCAGAATAGAAATAGGAGTGGGAGTCCCCGGTACACAACTGAGCAAGAGAACAAGTACATTAGATTGTCTAGTTTAAGAAACAGACGCCTCACAAGTCCTCAACAGGCAGCTTCATTAAATAGTACACGCAAAACACCAGTCTCAACGTTAACAGTGAAGAGGCGACTCTGCGATGCTGGCTTTCTAAGCAGAGTTGCA
Source organism: Oncorhynchus masou masou (assembly GCF_036934945.1). Taxonomy (NCBI): domain Eukaryota; kingdom Metazoa; phylum Chordata; class Actinopteri; order Salmoniformes; family Salmonidae; genus Oncorhynchus; species Oncorhynchus masou. Next base: position 13,423,931 of record NC_088230.1, on the reverse strand, counting down.
AAGTAAAAGCAATATCTCAGACTGGCCAATAAAAAGGAAAGATTAAGATGGGCAAAATAACACAGACACTGGACAGTGTTATGGACAGACAAATCTAGGTTTGAGGTGTTCGGAACATTCATGAGACGTAGAAAAAATGAAAATATGCTGGAGTGCATGATGCTATCTGTCAAGCATGGTCGTTTGATTCAGGTCTAGTGTGATTGAGGCAAAATTATAGCAACATTTTGTGAGCTAGCTAGCGTTAACCAACTTAGCTCTGCTAGCTAATGGTACATCATCACATTTACTTCTGTTGAATTAAGACAAAACAAAGGCTACAAAATATTTCCATACACACAACAGCTGTTAGATACCGCTACCTGACAGATAGCTAGAGGCTAACTAGAGCTGAACTGGCTGTGGTAACTACTAGCTAGCTGCTAGTAGTTCATTCACTTCAGTTGAGAGGTGATGAAACATTAGTTAACGTTGTAACATGTCAGTTACACTACTAGCTCAACACTGGGAATATGCAGTTGAAGTCGGAAGTTTACGTACACTAGGTTGGAGTCATTAAAACTCATTTTTCAACCACTCCACACATTTCTTGTTAACAAACTATAGTTTTGGAAAGTCGGTTAAGACATCTACAGTGGGGAGAACAAGTATTTGATACTCTGCCGATTTTGCAGGTTTTCCTACTTACAAAGCATGCAGAGGTCTGTAATTTTTTATCATAGGTACACTTCAACTGTGAGAGACGGAATCTAAAACAAAAATCCAGAAAATCACATTGTATGTGATTGTATTTTAAGTAATTTAAGTAATTAATTTGCACTACATGCTTTGTAAGTAGGAAAACCTACAAAATCGGCAGTGTATCAAATACTTGTTCTCCCCACTGTACTTTGGGAATGACAGAAGTAATTTTTCACTATGTTGACTGTGCCTTCAAACAGCTTGGAAAATTCCAGAAAATTATGTCATGGCTGTAGAAGCTTCTCATAGGCTAATTGACATAATTTGAGTCAATTGGAGGTGTACCTGTGGATGTATTTCAATGCCTACTTTCAAACTCAGTGCCTCTTTTTTTGAAAATCAAAAGAAATCAGCCAAGACACCAGAAAAACTATTGTAGACCTCCACAAGTTTGGTTCATTCTTGGGAACAATTTCCAAACGCCTGAAAGTGCTACGTTCATCTGTACACACAATAGTACGCAAGTATAAACCTCATGGGACCACACAGCCGTCATAACGCTCAGGAAAGAGACGCTTTCTGTCTCCTGGAGATTAAAGTACTTTGGTGCGAAAAGTGCAAATCAATCCCAGAACAACAGCAAAGGACCTTGTGAATATGCTAGAGGAAACAGGTAAAAAAGTATCTATATCCACAGTAAAACGAGTCCTATATCGACATAACCTGAAAGGCCGTTCAGCAAGGAAGAAGCCTCTGCTCCAAAACCACCATAAAAAAGCCAGACTATGGTTGCAACTGCACGTGGGGACAAAGATCATACTTTTTGGAGAAATGTCCTCTGGTCTGATGGAACAAAAATAGAACTGTTTGGCCATAATGACCATCGTTATGTTTGGAGCAAAAAGGGGGAGGCTTGCAAGCCGAAGAATACCATCCCAACCGTGAAGCACGGGGGTGGCAGAATCATGTTGTGGGGGTGCTTTGCTGCAGGAGGGACTGGTGCACTTCACAAAATAGATGGCATCATGAGAAAGGGAAATTATGTGGATATATTGAAGCAACATCTCAAGACATCAGACAGGAAGTTAAAGCTTGGTCGTAAATGGGTCTTCCAAATGGACAATGACTTCCAAAGTTGCGGAAAAATGGCTTAAGGACAACAAAGTCAATGTATTGGGGTGGCTATCACAAAGCCCTGACCTCAACCCTATAGAACATTTGTGGGCAGAACTGAAAAAGCGTGTGCGAGCAAGGAGGCCTACATTCCTGACTCATTTACACCAGCCCAAGTTAAACAATTTAAAGGCAATGCTATCAAACACTAAATGAGTGGATGTAAACTTCTGACCCACTGGGAATGTGATGAAAAAAATAAAAGCTGAACAAACATTATTCTCTCTACTATTATTCTGACATTTCACATTCTTAAAATAAAGTGGTGATCCTAACTGACCTAAGACAGGGATTTTTTTTTAGGATTAAATTAGTTTTAAACTGAGTTTAAATGTATTTGGCTAAGGTGTATGTAAACTTCCGACTTCAACTGTATATATATTTTTCTGTCAAACAGCAGTTACTGGGTCAGCTAGATCAGTCAACTAAAGAGTCACCAGTTTCTGCTCTGCTTGCTTTTACAACTCAAACAAAAGTGCACCACAGACAGCAACTGCCTTTATTCATCTTTCCCGTGCTGGTCCTATACGCTAGCCTTTCAGAAGCTTTGTCATCACACAGCCTCTCTGCAAGCTCTGTGGTGTCTGTGTGGTCCTAAATCCAGCCTGCTCAAACCGGCAAATAGCCTACCTAACAGCTCTGAGGAGTCTGCATGGTCCTAAAACTCACTGGTGCTGCGTTTTATATCACAGTGCAATTATAAAACTGTTGGGGACAAAAATGCAATTTCAGAATGTGGGGGGGTCATGTCCCCCCCCCGTCCCCAGTGAAAGTTGTGCCCCTGAAAATAACAATATGACAACCACACTCTCACCAAGACACATTTGCTTCTCAGAACATTATGCGCTAGCTGGGGATCATTCAAAACGATTTTTCCCAATCAGGGCAAATTTTTTCTCAAGTTCCCAGTTGTCTTGAATGCACTGAAGTCAGAAATCTGAGATTTCCGAGGTCCCAGTTGTTCTGAACTCTAAATTATCTCTAGTGACGAGAACCTTGTCGTGATGATGCAGCACAACATGATTTCCAGGGGTGCATTCAGTTCCATTCAACATTTTCTACATTGCGTGATAGTTTGTACTGAACGACATGTTTCCCCATAACGGTGCGCACTGTTCTTCAACAGCCTTTGAGGTACGTTTGCTCGTGTCTGGTGGGTGTGGCGAGGTGTGGCTTATCAATATCATGGGTGTGACCATTTGAAATCGCAAAACTCGTGCAGCAGACACCTTACACAATGTCCCTCAGGGCCACTATAATCTCCCTGTTCTTCAACTGCTCGTTCAGTACAGTACCGTTTCTGTTTAATTCAATGTTGCACACTGTTTATTTCATACTGAATGCAGCCCTGATTTCCCAGATGGGTCACTTAGAAGTTAAATCATAGTAAAAATAGTTATTTTACCATTTCCTGATGGCTCATACAGAGTTTAATTTTGCTGCTCTATCAATCGCTACATACTGTAACGGTTCTCTTCTTTCTCCTCCTCTGAAGTAGCAGGGATCGGACCAAGACGCAGTGTAGTTATGATTCATGGTTCTTTTAATAACGAAACTATACATGAAATAGACTACAAAACAAGAAACATGAAAACCCGAAACAGTCCCGTGTGGTACAAACACTGACACAGGAGACAACCACCCACAAAACCCAACACGCAACAGGCTACCTAAATATGGTTCCCAATCAGAGACAATGACTAACACCTGCCTCTGATTGAGAACCATATCAGGCCAAACATAGAAATAGACAAACCAGACACACAACATAGAATGCCCACCCAGCTCACGTCCTGACCAACACTAAAACAAGGAAAACACACAAGAATGATGGTCAGAACGTGACACATACATTCAGTCTGAGACTGCCATTGTAGAAGTTGTTTCCTGACGACTCATACAGAGTTTAATTCAGTTGCTCTATTGATCGCTACATATATTTCGTCTAAGACTGCCATTGTAGGGGCACCGTCCTATTATGGCTGACCCTGTAAAACAACACATCTCACTGCATCTACAGTATCTGGTATTACTGTATGTGACAATAAAACCCATGTGTTTTCAGATGCTGGCCTAACCTATTGGTTTCTGTGACCAATCAGAACGGTTTGAATGTGTTTGCATTCGGGGAGGAGATCATATCCAGACTCATCGTGGAGAGCTAGTGTTAGTGAGCCTGGCGTGTGGACGGGTAGCCAGGCAAATTTGATTCACTCATAGAACATAGACTATCAGTTTCATCACTGTCCTTTCTGGAGTAGATTATCCCTTTAATAGATACAGACAATCACTGATCACAGGATATGTTTTCTCACCCACTCACCATAAGACCTAGCTTACCCACAACAAAGAGTGTGTCCCAAATAGGACCCTATTCCCTTTGCAGTGCAATGCTTTTAACCAGGCCCATTGGGCTCTGGTCAAAGGTAGGTCACTATATAGGGAAAGGGGTATTAATTGGGACTCACACAAAGTGAGTCAAGTACATATCACAATCAACTTGTTATGATTGACCATATTAGAAGCCAACTCTTGAACACACTAACATGTAGCTAGCAACATACTGCCACAATGACATGCCTGTGTGACCTGATCCTTATCCACTCCTCTATCAATGGGCCTTTTTTTCTACCGATAAAGTATCCCTTCTTGGGAACTCTTTAGAACAGGGATCATAAAAGGTTCATCATTTGCTTATTGGCCATCAATGGAGACACTATAAATCATTAATTAAACAGATAACATTTGTTGGTTAAAATGGTAAGATCATTCATAAACATTACACCAGTACATGGTGGAACATTACGAGCTCAGTAGACATGTTTTGCTTAGTGTTGCCAGCTAAGACATTCCTGGAACAGAAAACAAACACTGAATCAGTGGAATGTCAGATAGTGAATTTAAAACAATAGACCTTTCTTCCTGAAGTCAAGTGCAGGACTCTGAAGTAGAGCTTTAAAAGCCTTCCTGGTCATGTTACAACACCTCTTCCTGTTTGGTCAATATATTTTAGCACACCACACACGTACTGTACCTTTGTTTCCACACACACACACACACACACACACACACACACACACACACACACACACACACACACACACACACACACACACACACACACACACACACACACACACACACACACACACACACACACACACACACACACACACACACACACACACTCAATACAATTGACGCTACAACAGCCTTGAGGTCTTCTAGATACATATAAATAGTGCTGGAAGATAAACCGTGCTTCTCCTTGATGCATTATTAAAGTCTGTCTTACAGATGCTATAAACAACAACACACTTGGTAAGTGTGTGCTCTCTTGGCACAGTAAACTAAAGTGGATTATGGGGTTTGCCAAAGGCTAAATTGAATTATCAAACACAACTGTGAACACACTACACGGTGGGATCAATACAATAACAACCAGTAACTTGGTTGGGAACATATCAATTGGGAAGAGTTTGATTGAATAGTATTTCACTTCTTACCCTACTAGATGGCACTGTGGAACCATAGAAATAGTATAAAGGAAACGTACCCTCATATCACCAAATATTAAAGTCTTTCTTTGGTTTAATACCACTGTTGTATACCTCAATATACGGCAGCAATGTTCTTACACAATGTGAACTATGAGATTAAGACATTTTATTTACTGATAACATCAAACCAATTGATTCTCTGTCCGATTGATTTTCAACGGGAGAGTTTGTACTCTATACAAGGTTATATACCATTCACTGTGCTATAATAAATGATCTAGTTTGGCCCTGCCAACCTGCATAGAGGTCGTTAAGACCAGTAGGGTGCGTCCCAAATGACACCCCATTCCTTCCAAAGTGCACAACTTTTCACCAGAGCCCTATGGGTCCAGGTCAAAAGAAGTGCATAAAGGGAATAGGGTGCCATTTGGAAGGGAGCCTTAGAGCTTTTCCTAAGTTGAGAGTGGAGATAACACTGTAAAGCTTTAATAAGATCAAGGACAGGGTTAAGTGGGAGGAGGCTGTGGATCTAATAGACGACACACTACATTGTTACAGTGTTGTCACAGTGTTGCCACAGTGTTGCCACAGAGTTGTTACAGTGTTGCCACAAAGTTGTTACAGTGTTGCCACAGTGTTGCCACAGAGTTGTTACAGTGTTGTTACAGTGTTGCCACAGTGTTGCCACAGAGTTGTTACAGTGATGTCACAGTGTTGCCACAGTGTTGTTACAGTGTTGTTACAGTGTTGCCACAGAGTTGTTACAGTGATGTCACAGTGTTGCCACAGTGTTGTTAGTGTTGCCACAGAGTTGTTACAGTGTTGCCACAGAGTTGTTACAGTGCTGCCACAAAGTTGTTACAGTGTTGCCACAGTGTTGTTACAGTGTTGCCACAGAGTTGTTACAGTGTTGCCACAGAGTTGTTACAGTGTTGCCACAAAGTTGTTACAGTGTTGCCACAGAGTTGTTACAGTGATGTCACAGTGTTGCCACAGTGTTGTTACAGTGTTGTTACAGTGTTGCCACAGAGTTGTTACAGTGTTGTTACAGTGTTGTTACAGTGTTGCCACAGAGTTGTTACAGTGTTGCCACAGAGTTGTTACAGTGTTGCCACAAAGTTGTTACAGTGTTGTCACAGTGTTGCTACAGTGTTGCCACAGAGTTGTTACAGTGTTGCCACAGAGTTGTTACAGTGTTGCCACAAAGTTGTTACAGTGTTGCCACAGAGTTGTTACAGTGATGTCACAGTGTTGCCACAGTGTTGTTACAGTGTTGCCACAGAGTTGCTACAGTGTTGCCACAGAGTTGTTACAGTGTTGCCACAGTGTTGCCACAGAGTTGTTACAGTTTTGCCAAGTGTTGTTACAGTGTTGCCACAGAGTTGTTACAGTGTTGCCACAGAGTTGTTACAGTTTTGCCACAGTGTTGTTACAGTGAGTAGATTTAGTAGTGATTGAAACATAATCAATTCTGATTGATTGGGTATTTTCTTTGGCAATATAAGCTTCTCCTGTAGACTATTCATGGAATAGAATTAATAACAAACTATTGGCAACAGACATTGATCAATTACCTTTCAATGTTATTTATAGGTCTTCATTGTCGGCACGATTTTTGTGATCGGATATGTAGTCGTCAAATATACACAGCCACTATTGTATCAGCATTTAATTTGCCTGTGGTAAAACACTTTCACTGATCTGTTATCGCTACTCATGTATGCAAATGTAGTGATGCATAGATAATGTTGTTGTTGCAGATGAGGCACTGAGGTAAGAGACCAGTAGATATACATTACCCAATGAATTTCCTGCTAAATTAAATCCCTGCAAAACAATCTCCACAATATGACAGATTAGAATACATGTGTCTGTAATTGTAAACATGCATCAACCCTAAATTAAATATCCACATAGGAACAACCACTTCATTATTGTGTGTCTCCTCTAACAGGTAAACATGTCCTTGGTAATGTACTGCTGTCACGACTTCCGCCGAAGTCCGTCCTTCTCCTTGTTCGGCGGTCGACGTCACCAGCCTTCTCGCCATCACTGATCCATTTGTCATTTTCCATTGGTTTTGCCTTGTCTTCCTTCCCACCTGGTTCCAATCCCATCAATTACATTTTGTGTATTCAACCTTCTGTTTCCCCTCATGTCCTTGTCGGAGATTGTATGTGATGTGCTATTTAGTGTTGGTGTGCGACAGGTTTTCTACTCACTTTGTTAATTTGTACATTTTGGTTGTTTTGGAGTTTTGTCAGCATTTATTAAACAGCTCTGTTTATACCAAGTTCGTTCTCCTGCCCCTTACACATGTTGTTGGCTGTGTTTGTCACGCTCGTTATACGAATGAGACCAAGGCCCAGTGTGGTATTTGTACATTCTTTAATAATATAAGAATTAACACTGAACAAACTAACAAAACGTGAAGCTAATACGGATAGTGCAGACAGGCAACTAAACATAGAATAAGAACCCACAAACACAAAAAGGGAAAATGGCCACCTAAATATAATCCCCAATCAGAGACAACGATAAACAGCTGCCTCTGATTGGGAACCATATCAGGCCACCATAGACATATAAATACCTAGACCTACAAAACCCGTAGACATACAAAACCCGTAGACAATACAAAACTAGCATACCCACCCTTGTCACACCTAACCAAAATATAAAGAAAACAGAGACATTAAAGGTCAGAGCGTGACAGTGTTTTACATTCAATTAATGGGTTTCTTTACTCCCTATTGTAGATAAAACAAAATAGTTTTGTCACATATACTGGATAGGTGCAGTGAAATGTGTTGTTTTACAGGGTAAGTGACACCCCTGGAGCAAATTAAGTTTAAGTGCCCTGCTCAAGGGCACATTGACATGTATCACCTTGTCGGCTCGAGTATTCAAACCAGAGACTTTTCGATTACTGGCCCAACGCTATGCTACCTGCCTATTGATTGATGATCTAGGCTAATGCCTAGATGATATATTCACAGCCTTTGTAGTCATTTCCCTATGTTGATGTGATCTAATGAAATCATCAAGGGGCATCAATCTCTCCCTATACACCCTAGACAGCCTATTAGAGACCTATGTTTCGACAAAATAACTATACATACACACACACACACACACACACACACACACGCATAATTCAACGTCATTTGTCATACTTTAACGCCATGCACTTAATAATAAATGAACAAATAATGGATGAAATGATGAAATAAGCTCTAATATACAGGCTGATGAAAGACAATAGATGATCACCTGGCAGTCCATTTATTTATAAACCTAAGCATTACAAATCACATTGTCGGCACCGGCTAAGGTCCTCCCAACCAGGAGATGGATGAATTCATCTCAAATCTTATTGTTGGTCAATACATTGCAGAGGACAAAAATGCCCCATATCAACTATATCTAACAATGTGACATTTCAATTTACTGTATGTGTATGGTTAATGGGGGATGATGATTTTTGAAGATCTTAGAATCATTGCCTATTATAATTTACCAGTGAATGTTAGAAGATAGGGAGGGGAAGCAAAGAGGAGCAAGTGAAACGTGGAAGAAATCATCATCGTAGACATCGCCACCATCTGAAAACCAAAGGACACTACTATTAGCCATTAGGCCCCACAATAACACAGCTGGTCTTTTATTAAATGAAGACTTTGTCCCAGCCATCACTCAATCACACTTCACAACACATTCCAGAGCTGTCAGTCTGCTAAACACTGAATTCCAGGCAGCCATGCCTCTCTCTCAGCCACTGTGTGTGTGTATGTGTGTGTGTGTGTGTGTTGGGGGAGGGTTGTCTCTGACTGACACAACCATTAGAGTGTTTTTACGGCTGTCTAAACCTTCTCCTTATAATGGATTATCCTCCCTGGGAATGGGAGAGGAGAGGGGAGGGGAGGAAAAGGGAGGGGAAGAGAGGAGAAGGGAGGGGAGGAAAAGGGAGGGGAAGAGAGTTTGAAGTACCAAGCTTTATTAGTCGTATGTATGGTATACACCATCCTACAAAATGCTTCTTGGAGATTCCTTCTCGACAATGCAACTACAATAAGAAAATATAAGAATATGAAAATTAAGTAAATGGCTCAGTAGAATAGAAAACATTTTAGCATTAGTATAATACTGAAAAGCAGAAATGAGAGGAAAGGACTGGAGCTGAGGGGAGAGGCTCTGTTCAGCTCTCCAGGATTCACAGGGTTGTCCCATTGCAACAGAGGTGGTTCGTAACCACACTCGCTTGATGAGTAACCTTGCCTGAGGTCTTGCGTAATGATTAGGCTTTAACTCAGTGGGCTAAGACAGTCTTGTGGCACACAGGAGACATGGGCCACTGCTGAGGAACGGAGACACTCTCTGCAGCTCTCCAGGGCTCAGAGGGTAGCCTCGGCTATATACCCACTCCCTGACTGACTGCTCAGTCATCAAATGACTAGTCTCGCGAGCAATAGCCAAATCACAAGCCACATGAATCTCAGTCAAGTGAGACTAATCCAATGAGTTTAAAGCTCAGAACCTAGACTACCAGGGCTAGTCTGGCAATGTGATGAGTGAATGATGCAACTCAGGCAACATGGGAAGACCTAAGGAAAAGAAAGTGATTGGCTGAAGATGACAGGATACCTTAGATGGTAGGTTATATGGGGACTGAATGAGAATGTCCTTCTGTTTATCATTTACATTGACAGTAGAATCAAATTGTCCGTACTCAGACTGATTCAAAACTCAAGAGGTGGCAATTATATGGAAAGAGCAAGGGACAAAGAGATGGATTTCAGCATGACCTTATAAGCAGTGGGGAAACAAATCTACATTGTAAGATCTTTGTCCAGAACTTTAGACAGGTCAAAATGATCGTGGAGCACACCCATTTATCACTAAACCCAATCGCTTTCGCCTACCCACTATTAAAAGGAAAGAAAAATATCACAGAAACACATTGCAAATAACTATAAACCCCCCTTTAAGTGACCACAGCAAAATAAAAAAAATATTTCCTGTAGAACTCAATATTGTTCTTTTCTGGATTTTGCTCCATTTTGGAGCAAAGATAAGAACCTATCAATCATGTATGTGTTCTGTCTGCACATTGAAGATTCCATTATGGAAGGGCACAATAGTATTTGGCTGTTTATGTTCAAAGCCAAACAAAGGCCAGCCAAAGCAACCAATTTCCTCTTTGTTACCTTCATGAATAAGAAACCCATTCGTCTTCCACTGTTCCACATTCACAACCCAAACAACAGAGTAGTGAAGAGCCATTATCAAGCTGTCTGAGAAAATTAAATACACCTCACAGTCTCAACAATAATGGTCAAAGCTCAACGGAGAATTGAAGGAATACTGTACACTGAGGGTGTCTGTGGTAGGGCTAACCCACTGGACACAGATGTCAGTTCAACATCTAGTTTTGATGTACATTTGGTTGATTTGTCAACTAACCTGAATTCAACGCCAAATTCACCAAGTCATTGGATTTCAGGTCAATTCCATTATGTCGATGGCTATTTTCCAAACCCAATCAGTTTTCCACATCGATTCAACTCATTGATATGGAAAACACACATTTTCCATATTCAACGTCATCACACATTTTTGTTGTTGAAATGACAGAAACAACATTGACCCCCCCCCCCCCAGTGGGATGCTTCAATAGCTAAATTAAATTTGTAGACTATAGCATCATCACAAAGGCTGAGGTGTTCCTGATATTCTTGTGTAAAGGGCTTGGCCAGTCCCATTATAATACTACAGGTAGATATCATTTTAAACCATCATTTGTGCCAGAAGTCTTTCCCTGACCATACAGCCTAACGAGGAAACACTGAGCCGGAGTTGTAGCACAATACAAAGGCTCAGAGGTCAAGATCACCTCGTCAGGATATCTCTTCGTCCTGTGACCTATGATGTCAACACATCAACATTACAGATCAAGGGTGCATATTTGTGTCTGAACAACCCACAATAAATACATTTCACCGGCAGTAACAGTTACGCACACTGCAGACTTGAACCAGTAGACGAGGCCTTGCATCAGACCAGTAATAACTTTGTTTATTGATTCCTCTTGCTGTTGCCTGATTCTCTCACACCACGGCTTGTCTCACACCTCCACAGCGAGTCCATTGTCTCCACCGTGGTCTGAAAAGCATCTCCCGCTGAGAGGCTATCAGATGACAATCACCGATTCCGGCTCCTCTCCACATGCTAAAGGTCAACACAGGAAAAGGCACCACTTTACAAATGAAGCTAGTCACGCTTTGAATGTTTCTCAGAGGGCTGTGGAGACATGAGTACACGCAGGCACACACACCATGTCATCCCTGTGAAGCCTGTAAACAAACAGTGGGTGTGTCTTGGGAGCACATCACGTTCAGCCCGACCTCTCACTGGGGGAGGACATTAATTCTGATGGCAACAGAAGAGCTGTGACTAGAGACAGGCTGCGAAGCCTTGAAGAGACACACTGGTGAAGTGGAGTGTGAAAACTGTCTATCGGAGAATCGGCAGGGGGGGGGCGAAATAAAGTCAGAGAACAGTCTCCCATCTAAGCTGCTGAACTTGGCATCCTGTGATGATGCTGTAGTTATTGCTTTGCTCTGGTATCAGTCTCGTCTTTTCTGTCTGAGTAGGAACTCTAAGGGGCCAGATTGTAGTGTTTGGGAGGAGAAAATGTAGTTCAACCGCAAATAGAATTACAGTACACCTGGGAGGTAGAAGAAACGGCGAGGTAAACAGTTGTGTGAAAGAGAAAGACGTTGACATGAAGTTGAAATGAAGACACATCGCAGCTTTGATTTTGGTGTTTCATCATATTCTGCACTTGACCACCCTAGAGAATTTGTCTCTACAACAGACAACAGTATTTAAGTTTGCGCTATTGGACTGATAATGACCTACCTCTGACAGAGTATACAAAAGCATGAGCTAAATGTAGAAATCCACAACTTAATTTCAATTGAACTGAATACATCTATAGAATAAACCCTCTGCTAAGCTACCCCCCATTCAAGCATGAGGGCCGGCTGACACAGCGTAATACTGAGAAATCCCCAGTCTGCTGGACTGTATCATGTCGTGTTGATTATTTCTTTGAGGCCTGGATGTAGCTCCATAAATCATTAAGATTTATAATTAATGGAACCAGTTTTGTTCTAATCAACTCTAATCTCCCATACAGTTTGGCTTGTGGCCCAAATGGCATCCCATTCAGTGCACAACTTTTTACTGGACTATAGCCTTATACTGGGACAAATGTAGTGCACTATGTAGGGCAGGGTTTCTCAAACTTAGTCCTGTGGACCCCAAGGGGTGCACGTTGTGTTGTAACAACAAGGTGGTGCAGGACCGACTTTGGGATATCCCGATGTAGGTAATAGGGTGCCATTTGGGATGCGCCTCATATTTCCGTTGGTAACGCTTGGGAATTGATAAATAAAAGGATTACAACAAGAATAGACCTAACAGAGGGTCTGCATTCATTGACTGAGGAGAATGCATCTGGGTCATGTTCATTACGGTATGCAATAGAACATGTTTAGAAACAGAAAAGACACTTATTGGATGAGTCAGGTAGTCCCTCCCAGTTGCAGTCGGTTCTCTTCTGGTTGGTGTTGAATAACCTCGACGATTGCATTCTGTTAGCGCATTTTGTATGACACCATAGCACTGTAAAATCTGATCACAAAGGTTTATAACATTTTTACTAGCGCAGACTTCTCCGGGGTAATAATAATATTTCTTAGAAATACTAGGGGGCTTTACTTACAGCTCACGTTACAGGCAGATGGTGCTGTACGTAAAGATAAAGGGATGCTGTAAAGGAAAAAGTCATTATCATCAAATAATCCCTGCTAGTTCCTGGGGGGGGACGTGTTCAGCCATACAACACACACAAACAGAGGTCAGGGTCCCAACTCTCCCTCCCTCATCCACAACTTTTCCTCCCTCTCCTCCCCAACTTTCCCTCAAGTCCTCCCAAAGACCCAGGGTTACATTCAGTAGGTACAGAAAGGAGAAAACAGCTTCAAACAAAAAGGCCCATTCTCATTGGATGCGTTCAGGTGACGCCTACGTTCAAGTGAAAAAACACATTCAGTGACTTCTGAATTTTATGCATACTGAACGCTACCCTCCCTTCCCATCAGACCGAGGGTCTCCGTCTTGTTCCAATCACTCCTTCCTGCGTTTCTTGTCATGGTCATAGTCCTTGGAGCCTCTGCTGGTGGAGGGTCTCTTGGATCCTCTGCTGGTGGAGGGTCTCTTGGAGCCCCCGTGCTGCTTAACCTCCTCCAAAAACCCGTCCAGACCGAAGGGATCCTCCTCAAACTGGACGGCCGTCACGACGAGGACCGTGATCCGTACCAGAGAAGAGGGGAAGGAGAGAGTCAGGATTTGTTTTGTTTCTGAAACAGTAGACAAAATCCTGCTGCTACTGCAAAAAAAAGTGTTTTGGATCCTTGTAGTTATGACCCATAGAAAGTATAATTCAGGGCATATTTTCTTTAATGGTTTATTTATACAGGTATAAGTAAATATATAGCTAACTAGATAAATAAACTAGCTTCTACCCCCCAAGCCATATGACTGCTGAACAGTTCACCAAATGACTGCCTGGACGATTTGCATCGAACCCCTAATTTTATTAGCATTTATTATCATTTTTCCCCACCGACTCTCTTGCAGAGGCTGGATGTACATTCACTGGACTCGAACCACACACACCTCTGTTTATTATTTATGCATAGTCACTCGACCCCTACCTATATGTACATCACAGGAGGTTGGTGGCACCTTAATTGGGGAGGATGGGCTCATGGTAATAGGTGGAGTGGTATCAAATCCATCAAACATGCAATTCCATGTACTCCATTCCAGACAATATTATGAGCCAGCCTCCCCTCAGCAGCCTCAACTGATGTATATTACCTCAATATATCCTCATTGTCATTTTATATCATCCTTTAGTTTGTTTAGGACTTTTTAAAAACTGCATTGTTGGTTAAGGGCTTGTAAGTAAGCATTTCCCTGTAAAGTAAAATGTGATTTGATAAAGGACAGACACACTTTAGTAATAAGGGATTCAAAGTATATTGAAAGCAGGTGCAATTATAGTCCCATCAATGTCATAGAGATGGAAAGAGGCCTCATAATTGTGTCCATACCACTATGGCATCTGTGACAGCATGGGCAGCGCCATTGAGGCCCTCAATTTTAAAGTAGTACATTTTCTTATTTTGTGAAAAAAGTATAAAGCTTATATTGGTGATCCACAGCATGCAGTGCCTGAATCCTGAACCAAATATTGCGTCATTCATTTATTGTGGCCACTAGATGGCGATGTTAATGCCATTTACAAACCATAGGACCCAATTGGAAGAAGACAATGCGCTGATCATTGGCTGTTGGTTCCCAAACCATAGGCATCCCCACCGATGACTACTTAAAAAAATGGTGGAAGCCCTCAATGGAAATGTCCATGCTAAAATGGGTTAGATCCAAGTTGAGTCCTTTATCCATCTCTATGGGCCATGAATAAAAAGTCTGTTCCCCATTATTTTGGATACCATGTTTATTTTGGAGAGGAGATCTCGGTGACTTTGAAAGAGAGGTCTCAAAAAGGAGCATAGGAGGTTTAACACTTTATTATAGGCACTAAACTCAGTCTTTCAACTGGTACCCGGCTACCTTCAGAATAGTCTTGAGACTTGTTGGCGTCCTAGAGTAAAATCAACGGTGTGTTTGTGAGAGTCTTGTCTCTCCATAGAGGGGTGTCGTGTCTTTACTATCATTAACTGAAGACTGATAGTTTTTTTATCAAAGATTCTCTGTAATTAGTTATTACGCGATTAGACTGATTAATCATGTAACCGTAATTACTGGGAAGTCGGGGCACCTGTCACGCCCTGGTCGTAGTATATTGTGTTTGTCTTTATTTATTTGGTCAGGCCGGGGTGTGACATGGGTTTATTGTGGTGTGTTTTGTCTTGGGGTGTTGTTAGGTGTTGGGTGTGTGGCTTAGTGGGTGTATCTAGCATAGTCTATGACTGCCTTGAGTGGTTCTCAATCAGAGGCAGGTGTTTATCGTTGTCTCTGATTGGGAACCATATTTAGGCAGCCATATTCTTTGAGTTTTTCGTGAGTGATTGTTCCTGTCTCTGTGTTTGTATTCACCAGATAGGCTGTATAGGTTTTCACGTTCTTTGTTTTGTTCGTTATTTCATGTCTAGTTCATTTTTATTAAAGAACACTGCATTTTGGTCTGCTTCTCCTTCGACAGACGAGAACCGTTACAGCACCAAGGAAAAATATTCAGATTACAAAGTTATCATTTCCTAAAATAACTTTTCAGATATTCTATCTGATCAATTAGTCTTCGAATTAATGAATTATTTACTTTACCTCACGTTAGTCTCATTCCAAACGTCGTAAATTGTTGCTTCTCTGCACAAACCCAGTCTTCACTATGAGTCATCCATACATCAATTGACTTAAATCATTTATGACTAAGTAATTCACAGAAATGCATAAACAAACAAACAAACAAAGGTAAATGTGGTTTCATGAAATAGGACAATGTGCCCGAGTGGGCTAAACCAGCATGGTGGCTTGTTAGGCAAAAGGGGAAGTGGGGGTCAACTAAGAAGTCACTGTAGAGTGATAATTATAACAATTGAAATGCTAATCCTTTGCACATGAACGCTCACTCATTCGGGAATAATTGCAATCAATATATATATATTTACGCTCAGTGTGTCATCTTGATCGCTGGTGAAAAGTTAATTTCTGTTGTAGAATTGTCCGTCTCGCTCCCTCAGTTGTGGTTAGAGGGGATTGTTCAGAGTTATAAAATGGATGTTTCGGCGGTTGTCGTTCTTCGCGTTCAATGATACCGAATTCCTAGCTGCAGACTAGTAATTATTATCAAAGACTTGTTCTTATTCTGTCGTTAACGATAGTCTAAGAATTTTACCACGTGGTATGGTTAAAAGATTCAGCAATGGTCTACAACCTTTGTCCTCCTGATGGAGAAAAACATGGTCTGCAACCTTTAGCCATCTGGTAATTGAGGTAAGCTCGGTCTGCTGATCGAAAACCCGAGTGGGGGTTTTATTCGGATGGGCCGAAGAGGGCTGTCCCAGGATGTCTGACCCTAACTGGGCTCAGGGGCGGTCCTCTGATTTAGTTCAAATCATAAGGGAATCATATTACACAATTATACAAACAGTATCATACTCATTCATCTTATACAACAATTAGATGTAAACCTCATATCTGAGGCGATTATATAAACAGCGTTATGGTAATGTGGCCACACCGACTCCCATGAGCTTTCCCAAGTTGTGACAAGCGGACCAGTTCGTAGCTGGATTCTTCACCGATCTTTTATACCTTCTCCGGAACGTAAACGTTGTTCAGACCTCAAGTTCTGTGAGGTGGAAGGATTTCCTTTGTCCTTTATGAAAATGTACTCTCTCTTTACTATGTGGCCATGTGGCAGGGTCTTTTCATGAATTTACGACCTCTGACCACAGCAGCCTAGTTGAAGGAGGCAAGGAGAGGGGGATGGGGTTGCTATACCCAAAGAGGCCAACGTCATGACAGGGGTCATAATAGTTTGTTGGCCAAACTGTTGGGGACGCTACAGAGAATTTTGTGCGAAGACCGATTTCCCGGGATGTCTCACGGTTTGAAAAACACTGCTCTAGCCCTGCCGCCTTTCTCGCAGATGCGGAAGGGCGACATCGGCAGATGCAGAGGTTTGAGACGCAGCCCATGCAGAAATGTGATATCTAGATAGATATTCTAGCTTAATGTAATTAGATTTCCACGGGGACATTGACACTAGGGGGTTAAGACACCACATTGGGGTTTCCTTTATTTTGGCAATTACCTGTATGCATTGATGTGTACTGTTTGGAATGCTGTCCATTGAACTTTCTCAGTGTATTATTTTCCCCAATAGAAATGTGATCGAAACAGGTAGAATATATCAGTGACGGCAATCTGTCAGATAACAAATACTGTTCTGTAGTGTCTAGAAGGCTATAGCTAGTATCGCATTCCACCAGCAGTCCCTGTTAGTGACTAGGTTATCTGTAGAAAACCCAATAAAGAATCCTAACCTATAAACCAGCCAGTACAACGAACTGAGAGTGGATTTCAGTAGACATAATGGACCTTAGGGGAGGGATACTATGGATGAAGCAAGCTGCTCTGCTCTGGTATACGCACTATACTGTAGACGCCTGCATGTCCCGCTTTGGTGCAATATCACTACAGCCCTTAGAGTACACATCACTACAGCCCTTACACTACAGACTGCAGCGTCCTTGCATTGCATACGTAGGGTAACAAAATGAGGCTTAAACATTGCATTTCTCAGCAGTCGACTGCATCGCTCGTTATATATCTCTACCCAGAGAGGAAGCAGCGCCAGGGAAACAGACGGCCTACGATACCTGTTGCTCTGCACGCGAGTGACCAGGTCATCAACATACAGTAATATACTGCATATGGATATAGTATAAGCCAGGTCTCGCCAACCCTGTTCCTGGAGAAACCTGTCCTGTAGGTTCACTCCAAACCCTGATCTAGCACACTCAAGATGTTCTGGGCCATGTCTCTGCCAGTCTTGAACGGCTGCTCGTACACATTGTACATTTCATCCTCCCCGCCTGGAAAACCGCTGTCCGTACCCTTGGGGGGGGGGAGGTGTAGCAGGTGAGAAAGTGTAACAGGTGAGATCTTAAGTCACTCTAGTAGAAACACCACTATAGGAGAACCTCTGACAGCACAGCAGGTGTTTGTGTGTCACCTTGGTCTGGTTGAATAGTCTCTGGTTGTACTGAGCCTCACCGGAGGCTCTAGGGTTGGGCTGACCCAGAGCGATGAGTTCACTGACGTCCCTGTCCTGGTCTCTCTGTAGCATCGACCTGACGATGGGAATAAACCAAACCAGACGGTTAGTTAAGAAAGAAGGCGAGAGAGTGAGATACAACATATGGATACGGGAGTGCTTGGTGTTTAGTAGAGCATCCCACCTCTGTAGCTTGTGTGTGAAATGAGTTGCTGCACCAAACATAGCACATCACTGTCTACTAACATTATCACAATCCCAACATATCTGCAGATAATCACATCCAGCAGAAGCGACTGCAAGGTTAAGTAGACGCTCTGGGCTAACTGGCTCTTCATAATGAGGCCATTTACAACCAGCAGTCAGGCCTGTCGTTGTAATCAGTGGCCGTCTCCCTATCCTTTCTTCCTACTGCTCTCCCCCCTTCCCCCTGCCATCATCTGACAGCTCCACTGCAGAGACAGACAACTGGAGCAGAGTAGCCTAATCTCTATGTCTGCCTCTCACCAATTTGCTCTCTCATTTTCTTTGCCTGTCTCCCTCTCAACCTGTCTCCCTATCTCCCTCTCACTCTCTGAAGCACTGCAGCTGTAGCAGACAGGACGGTCAGGGGGTCTGGGCTGGGTGCTGCTGTGGCCAGCTGCGTTCCTTCAGCGTTCCGAATGAACCATGAATGATTCAGCAGGGTGTGTGTGTGTGGATATATGTACCTCTTATCGGGGGAGGCTCGGGAGATGTTCCTGTCGTGCTGTCTCTCTTTCCTCCTGTCATGGCGGATCTCGTCACGCTCTCTGGCCTCACCGTCCTCGCCACCTGCCACAGGAGAGAGAGCGGGAGGGAGAGGTGGTGTAGAAGAAAGAGGACAGAGAGGAGAATAAGGGTGAGAGGATGGAGAGAGAGTTACAGAGTGACGACAGAAAGAGGGGAGGTATGGAGGGCGAAAGCGTGCGAGAGAGAAGGAGCAAGGGTGTTACCAGGCAGCTCACTCACACATAATCAGGACTGACAGCTGAGTAGTCTGCTCTCTGCGTGCAGAGCTACTTGGACAAGATTCTGAGAAAGGTCTAGGGGTTTGTGTTCCTCAATGCTGCATTTGGTTAAATCCCGTCAGTATATTTCATTTCAAATATATTGATTGATTTGTCAGACCATCCACACGACTTTACAACACTTTACATTGGCAGTCCTTGTACAGGAAAACATGACATCACAAACAGGTGACCTGATCCTAGATCTGTGGTTAGGTTCAAGCAGGAAGAGGTTGTGGACTGACGTCTGTCCCCTCTGTGACCTTTGATCCCTGCCCTGCGTTCTCACGCCATCTGAGCCAGCTCTCTTGAGTTTTTCCTCCTTCTTCTACTTCTTTGTCTGGGCCATCTTCTTCTCCACCTGGGATCTCATCTCCACAGCCTCTCCGGCCTGGATGCAGTAGATGCAGTAGACAGTTTACATTCATTTAAATCAACATCACATTTTAAACTTTAGGCTACAATCATAAATGTGGCTTGGAGGCATATAGGCTTAGACACAGCACAACGAAGAGAAAGAAAACACAGAATCTTAATTTTATGATGAGAGAATCACTCTAAAGGCTAGAGCCAATATCATACAGAAAAGTAGTCGGCTTTGAAATTGACACAAAGAGATGACCATTCACCCCAAAAAATATATACAGTGGGGAGTATTTGATAACATGCAAAATCGGCAGTGTTTCCTACTTACAAAGCATGTAGAGGTCTGTGATCTTTATCATAGGCACACTTCAACTGTGAGATACGGAATCTAAAAAAAAAATCCAGAAAATCACATTGTATGATTTATAAATAATTAATTTGCATTTATTGCATGACATAAGTATTTGATCACCTACCAACCAGTAAGAATTCCAGCTCTCACAGACCTGTTAGTTTTTCTTTAAGAAGCCCTCCTGTTCTCCACTCATTACCTGTATTAACTGCACCTGTTTGAACTTGTTACCTGTAAAAAAGACACCTGTCCACACACTCCATCAAACAGACTCCAACCTCCCCACAATGGCCAAGACCAGAGAGGGTGTAACGACATCAGGGAAACAATTGTAGACCTGCACAAGGCTGGGATGGGATACAGGACAATAGGCAAGCAGCTTGGTGAGAAGGCAACAACTGTTGGCGCAATTATTAGAAAATGGAAAAAGTTCAAGATGACAATCAATCACCCTTGGTCTAGGGCTCCATGCAAGATCTCACCTCGTGGGGCATCAATGATCATGAGGAAGGTGAGGGATCAGCCCAGATCTACCCGGCAGGACCTGGTCAATGACCTGAAGAGAGCTGGGACCACAGTCTCAAAGAAAACCATTAGTAACACACTACGCCGTCATGGATTAAAATCCTGCAGCGCATGCAAAGTCCCCCTGCTCAAGCCAGCGCATGTCCAGGCCCGTCTGAAGTTTGCCAATGACCATCTGGATGATCCAGAGGAGGAATGGGAGAAGGTCATGTGGTCCGATGAGACAAATTTTGCTTTTTGTCTAAACTCCACCCGCCGTGTTTGGAGAAGAAGAAGAAGGATGAGTACAACCTCAAGAACACCATACTAACCGTGAGGCATGGAGGTGGAAACATCATTCTTTGGGGATGCTTTTCTGCAAAGGGGACAGGACAACTGCACTGTATTGAGGGGAGGATGGATGGAGCCATGTATCGCTAGATCTTGGCCAACAACCTCCTTCCCTCAGTAAGAGCATTGAAGATGGGTCGTGGCTGGGTCTTCCAGCATGACAACGACCCGAAACACACAGCCAGGGCAACTAAGGAGTGGCTCCGTAAGAAGCATCTCAAGGTCCTGGAGTGGCCTAGCCAGTCTCCAGACCTGAACCCAATAAATCTTTGGAGGGAGCTGAAAGTCTGTATTGCCCAGCGACAGCCCTGAAACCTGAAGGATCTGAAGAAGGTCTGTATGGAGGAGTGGGCCAAAATCCCTGCTGCAGTGTGTGCAAACCTGGTCAAGAACTACAGGAAACATATGATCTCTGTAATTGCAAACAAAGGTTTCTGTACCAAATATTAAGTTCTGCTTTTCTGATGTATCAAATACTTATGTCATGCAATAAAATGCAAATTAATTACTTAAAAATGTTTGATTTTTGTTTTAGATTCCGTCTCTCACAGTTGAAGTGTACCTATGATAAAAATTACAGACCTCTACATGCTTTGTAAGTAGGAAAACTTGCAAAATCGGCAGTGTATCAAATACTTGTTCTCCCCACTGTATGTATTTATCCCCCCCCAAGCAGACACATCGATGGCTCTGAACGAACTTTATTTAACTCTTTGCAAACTGGAAACCATTTAACCGGAGGCTGCATTCACTGTTGCTGGGGATTTTAACAAGGCTAATCTGAAAACAAGACTCCCTAAAATGTATCAGCATATCGATTGCGCCACCAGGGCTGGCAAAACCTTGGATCACTGTTATTCTAACTTCCGCGACGCATATAAGGCCCTGCCCCGCCCCCTTTCGGAAAAGCTGACCACGACTCCATTTTGCTGATACCTGCCTACAGACAAAAACCAAAACAAGAAGCTCCTACGCTGAGGTCTGTCCAACGCTGGTCCGACCAAGCTGACTCCACACTCCAAGACTGCTTCCATCACGTGGACTGGGACATGTTTCGTATTGCATCAGATAACAACATTGACGAATACGCTGATTCGGTGTGCGAGTTCATTAGAACGTGCGTTGAAGATGTTGTTCCCATAGCAATGATTAAAACATTCCCTAACCAGAAACCGTGGATTGATGGCAGCATTCTCGTGAAACTGAAAGCGCGAACAACTGCTTTTAATCAGGGCAAGGTGTCTGGTAACATGACCGAGTACAAACAGTGCAGCTATTCCCTCCGCAAGGCTATCAAACAAGCTAAGCGTCAGTACAGAGACAAAGTAGAATCTCAATTCAACGGCTCAGACACAAGAGGCATGTGGCAGGGTCTACAGTCAATCACGGACTACAGGAAGAAATCCAGCCCAGTCACGGACCAGGCAGACTAAATAACTTTTTTGCCTGCTTTGAGGACAATACAGTGCCACTGACACGGCCTGCAACGGAAACATGCGGTCTCTCCTTCACTGCAGCCGAGGTGAGTAAAACATTTAAACGTGTTAACCCTCGCAAGGCTGCAGGCCCAGATGGCATCCCCAGCCGCGCCCTCAGAGCATGCGCAGACCAGCTGGCTGGTGTGTTTACGGACATATTCAATCAATCCCTATACCAGTCTGCTGTTCCCACATGCTTCAAGAGGGCCACCATTGTTCCTATTCCCAAGAAAGCTAAGGTAACTGAGCTAAATGACTACCGCCCCGTAGCACTCACTTCCGTCATCATGAAGTGCTTTGAGAGACTAGTCAAGGACCATATCACCTCCACCCTACCTGACACCCTAGACCCACTCCAATTTGCTTACCGCCCAAATAGGTCCACAGACGATGCAATCTCAACCACACTGCACACTGCCCTAACCCATCTGGACAAGAGGAATACCTATGTGAGAATGCTGTTCATCGACTACAGCTCGGCATTCAACACCATAGTACCCTCCAAGCTCGTCATCAAGCTCGAGACCCTGGGTCTCGAACCCGCCCTGTGCAACTGGGTACTGGACTTCCTGACGGGCCGCCCCCAGGTGGTGAGGGTAGGTAACAACATCTCCTCCCCGCTGATCCTCAACACTGGGGCCCCACAAGGGTGCGTTCTGAGCCCTCTCCTGTACTCCCTGTTCACCCACGACTGCGTGGCCACGCACGCCTCCAACTCAATCATCAAGTTTGCTGACGACACAACAGTGGTAGGCTTGATTACCAACAACGACGAGACGGCCTACAAGGAGGAGGTGAGGGCCCTCGGAGTGTGGTGTCAGGAAAATAACCTCACACTCAACGTCAACAAAAC
Source organism: Oncorhynchus masou masou (assembly GCF_036934945.1). Lineage (NCBI taxonomy): Eukaryota > Metazoa > Chordata > Actinopteri > Salmoniformes > Salmonidae > Oncorhynchus > Oncorhynchus masou. The sequence continues at coordinate 13,400,765 of NC_088230.1, read as the reverse complement.
TAAGGAGATGATTGTGGACTTCAGGAAACAGCAGAGGGAACACCCCCTATCCACATCGATGGAACAGTAGTGGAGAGAGTAGCAAGTTTTAAGTTCCTCGGCATACACATCACAGACAAACTGAATTGGTCCACTCACACAGACAGCATCATGAAGAAGGCGCAGCAGCGCCTCTTCAACCTCAGGAGGCTGAAGAAATTCGGCTTGTCACCAAAAGCACTCACAAACTTCTACAGATGCACAATCGAGAGCATCCTGGCGGGCTGTATCACCGCCTGGTACGGCAACTGCTCCGCCCTCAACCGTAAGGCTCTCCAGAGGGTAGTGAGGTCTGCACAACGCATCACCGGGGGCAAACTACCTGCCCTCCAGGACACCTACACCACCCGATGTTACAGGAAGGCCATAAAGATCATCAAGGACATCAACCACCCAAGCCAATGCCTGTTCACCCCGCTATCATCCAGAAGGCGAGGTCAGTACAGGTGCATCAAAGCTGGGACCGAGAGACTGAAAACAGCTTCTATCTCAAGGCCATCAGAGTGTTAAACAGCCATCACTAACATTGAGTGGCTGCTGCCAACACACTGACACTGACTCAACTCCAGCCACTTTAATAATGGGAATTGATGGGAAATGATGTAAATATATCACTAGCCACTTTAAACAATGCTACCTTATATAATGTTACTTACCCTACATTATTCATCTCATATGCATACGTATATACTGTACTCTATATCATCAACTGCATCCTTATGTAATACATGTATCACTAGCCACTTTAACTATGCCACTTTGTTTACATACTCATCTCATATGTATATACTGTACTCGATACCATATACTGTATCTTGCCTATGCTGCTCTGTACCATCACTCATTCATATATCCTTATGTACATATTCTTTATCCCCTTACACTGTGTATAAGACAGTAGTTTAGGAATTGTTAGTTAGATTACTTGTTGGTTATTACTGCATTGTCGGAACTAGAAGCACAAGCATTTCGCTACACTCGCATTTACATCTGCTAACCATGTGTATGTGACAAATAAAATTTGATTTGATTTTTGTATGTATGTATGTATGTATGTATGTATGTATGTATGTATGTATGTATGTATGTATGTATGTATGTATGTATTGCAGAGAGACTCAGAGAAGAAATCGCTAATCACAGGACAAACATCGGTTCTCAAAACCACAAACAATGTACCTTTCTGTCAGCAATGTAGAGCGCCTCGGCCAGTTTGGCAAAGTTGTCATTGATGTGAACGGTCTGCAGTCCTCTACCATACGCTTCCAGATGCTTGTCCAGGGGGGGGGGTGGTGTAACTCAAGAAGACAAACCCAGAACATAGGACTCAACTTTGGGAACACTTTCTATGAAACACACACTCACACATAATTAAGTGGTAATGCCGGTGCTTGGAGGATATACTGGCACAGGTCTGGTTAGGCTTTATCTCGGGTCGGCGAACCGTGCCAAGATATCCTCCAAACACCGGCTTCGAGGGCATTGTCACTTTTAAACAACAGGTTACCAACATATTCAAATAATGACAGACATATTTCAATTTTTCATACCATTTCATCCTTCCACAAGATATAGTCCCGACACAAATCTAGGGTTGCTTCCAATGCCGGCTGGTTGATCGTTCTATCGGTTTGGTTGCTAGAGATGCGACCCAGTCGTTCAATCTAAATGTTCCATTGCCATACTGGCTGGCAACTTTCTTATCCCTTGCTTGCTAGCTAGCCAACTACAGCTAACTTAGTCACATCAAAAAGTGCAGCCAGAATAACAGCAAAGTCGCCGCATTTGCATAAGCTGTTTTCTAGTGACATTTATTTGGAAACATCCATAACAATGAGCTAATGAGGCGTGATTTCACCTGGCATAGAAAATGTGCTCACTTGTCACGACACTGTTGTTCAGAGGAGCTAGTCAACAACACACTAACACAATCACTTCAAACTGAAGCTGGAAAGACATCAAACAAGCTGCACTTTGTTTCACTTTTTATTTTATTTTTTATACATATCCATAAAATGATGCCAGCTGATTCATAATTTCGATTGGCTGAGAAACGCTGCCTGTCTATCTCATCCCCTGAAACTGTCTATATGCTTTTAATAGTGGAGATCAAGTTAATGAAGTGCCTGGCTGGGCTGATGAGACAGTGGATTGCTCAGTCAGATGGAACAGAGTAAATAGGTATTTTAACGTCATAGGATTTAGCCGGTGGTAACTTGTGGAATAGACACAGACTGGAATGCGCTTTTAACCAATCAGCATTCAGGATTAAACCAACCAGTTGTATAATGCCTTATAATAGAAATATAGTGCATTACACAACTTTGCTTTAGGCAATCACAAAAACCACTAGTCATAGAACACAGGAGTGTACTTACAATGTCAGCAATCCTGACCTCAAACAAACACAACCTCCCATTGAGTCAGTGTCTCCAGAAGGAGAGAGCAGAGTTGGTATATCTTTGCGTTCTTCCAGTTTGAGATGCAGGGAGGAATCTTCCTTGACTGTCATCTGGTAGGACAGAGAGAGAAAACGCATCACATCTTTGCTCAACATTTACACAGCTAGAGAAGAGACTACATTTCATTTGGACACGAAAAAAAGGTGTTGAGTTGAGCTGATCCTTTTACACATTATTAAAAGTAATAAAAACACTATTGGCAACTTAAAATCTCGAGATCAGTTAAGTCTGTCTGAACCCCAATGGTACCTTTCTGCTTGGCGAGTGCATGACAGGTGCAGGAGGGGAGGGAGGTCCACCAGGAATCTTCTTATTGATCCTGGAATAAGGAACCTTGACACACCACATCCTAGATGACAAAATAAGCGAGTGTGCTTCTAGCTTTATTTAGCAGATGTGCATGACTCAAGTTATCCTAGCACATAGGCAGGTTGGCTGTTTAGCAACAAAACCGACAAGTGCACAGCTATAGGACAAAACAGACGAGGTTGGCTTCGACGGTTGACAACATGTAAGCTATATTTTGCACAAGGCACCACGTGTCGTCTCTCAAATACATTGTTACAGTTGCTTGTTAGCTAGCCAGCGAATATTCAGTCAAAACAAGACATGGTATCAAGTACAAGATAAAACTAGCTGTAATGAGCCACCCACGATTCCCCACATGGCAGCTTCTTGTCATTGTTGCTAGCTATCTAGGGGAGGCAGGGTAGCCTAGTGGTTAGAGCGTTGGACTAGTAACCAGAAGGTTGCAAGTTCACACCCCCGAGCTGACAAGGTACAAATCTGTTGTTCTGCCCCTGAACAGGCAGTTCTTAACTGACTTGCCTAGTTAAATAAAGGTATAAATATCTAGCCCCCCAGAAACACATGCCCCATTGAAACGTGTGCATTGTTTCTGTGACGTTGTCAGCTAATCTGTCTTTAGCAAGATAGTGAAAGCACATTTGTTTTAAAGTTTAGTCAGTTATGAGTTTAGTCAGCGACGCTGGTGGGAATGTACTTACTTGACGCGTGGGGCTCTATGGGGTCCTTCTGCATCTCCACCATATGTTTGTCCCCCGAGTTGAAGTCCACGCCCTGCTGGGACGGAGTGTACCTGGGGAAATGATACAGGTATCAGAATCAGTATGCATACATGCATGCATACATTACAGCACAGTGTGTGGAGGATGTATTTTCTAAGTATACCCTAGTGCTCCTGATGCTTTCTATACCGCCCATGATGACAGGATTTATATAGCCTTGTCTTATTATCTAGGGAATTCACTCACTGCTACAATGTACACACACACACACACACACACACACACACACACACACACACACACACACACACACACACACACACACACACACACACACACACACACACACACTACAGGTCACAAGTTTTAGAACGCCACCATTTTCCCAGTTGTTATTGAAATTCACAGTTTAATGTCTTAATGTACTCTGACATTAAAGCATAGAACAAATAAACAACTGGAGACAAAAAAAATTAAACCATGGAATCATTTTGTTTAACATAACACTTTGCAGACATAATAGCCAAACCCACTTGTGGCATTCTTTCTACAATGGAAATCAAATATTGTTGGGAAAGTTCTTCCCAACACTGTTGCAGAAGTTCCCACAAATGTGTTGCACTTGTAGGTTGCTTTGCGTTCACCCTTCTGCCCAGTTCATCTCAAACCAGCTCCATGGGGTTTAAGGCTGTAGACTGTGCTGGCCATTCCATGATTTGAAGCCTACTGTCTTGTTATTTTCTTCTAAAGTAGTTCTGACATAGCCTGGAGGTATGTTTTGGGTCATTATCATGCTGTACGATGAACCCCTGCAAAATGCTGTGATTGCCGTTTTGGTTCAGGGTGCCACTCACTCTGCAAGTCGCCAACTCTGGATCCAGCAAAAGTGCACCAGACCATCACGCTTCCTCCTCCATGTTTGACAGTTTCTGTCACACACTGAGGAACCATCCTTTCGCCTACTTGACGGCGTACAAAAACCCTACACGATGAACCGAAGAGTTCACAGTTTGATTCAGCAGTCCAGAAGACCTCCTGGAGGTCTCCAGTTATCTGCTGGCAGTGCTTCATGACCCAGGCAAGCCTCTTTCTTCAAGCTGTTGACTCTCAGAATCTTGTCTTCTGATTCTGTTGTGGCTTTGGGTCTGCCTTTTGATGGTGTAGGAAACTGTACTCACTGACACCGTGGCATTTTCTCTAAGGGAAAGATCTACACTTTTAAGGGTTACAATGGTCTGTCTTCCTTTGTTAATTGCTTTTTTTCACCTCGCCATTATGATAGCAATATACTACTTCCTGCAGTACAGTACTGCCCAAATAATGCTTAAGAGGGTGTAGTAACACAGTCTGTTCCAACACGGCTTTTATATATAAAAGTTTGTAAGTAATCAACAAAAGTTGGGACACCCGTAGGAACTGTTAGCATCAACTTTCAAGGCTTAATTTACTTCCATTGCTGCAGAACAGCTGTACGTTGTTTGGCCCTTTTTCACAACTCTGGAATGTACATTAGTTTTCAGTTTTTGGTAACCTAAACTTTCTTTTAAACCTCTGTCAGTTTATTGCTTACCTTTGTACCATGTCAGGTTATTCACTGGACTTAAACTGCTTAAAATGTAGAAAATAGTAAAAATAAAGAAAAACCTTTGAATGAGTAGCTTCAGATAAAGGTGTAGGTGTATAAAATCAAGCACACAGACATGCAGTCTCCATACACAAACATTAGCAGTAGAACAGCCTTACTAAAGAGCTCAGACTTTCAGCGTGGCACCGTCATAGTACGCCACCTTTCCAACAAGTCAGTTCCTCAAATTTCTGCCTTGCTAGAGCTTCCCCGGTCAACTGTACGTACTGTTATTGTGAAGTGGAAACTTCTAGGAGCAACAACGGCTCAGCCATGAAGTCGTAAGCCACACAAGTTCACAGAACGGGACTGCAGAGTGCTGAAGCACATAAAAATCCTCTGTCCTCGGTTGCAACACTCACTACCGAGTTCCAAACTGCCTCTGGAAGCAACTTCAGCACAAGTACTGTTCGTCAGGAGCTTAATGAAATGGGTTTCCATGGCTGAGCAGCCGTAGTACACAAGCCTCCTCAATGCCTAGCATCGGCTGGAGTGGTGTGAAGCTTGTCGCCATTGGACTCTGGAGCAGTGGAAACACGTTCTATGGAGTGAAGAATCACGCTTCACCATCTGGCAGTCCAAAGGACTAATCTGGGTTTGGCAGATGCCAGGAATGTTTGGTGGAGGAGGAATAATGGTCTGGGGCTGTTTTTCATGGTTCAGGCTAGGCACCTTAGTTCCAGTGAAGGGAAATCTTAACGCTACAGCATACAATGACATTCTAGATGATTCTGTGCTTCCAAATTTGTGGCAACAGATTGGGGAAGTCCCTTTCCTGTTTCAGCATGACAATGCCCCCGTGCACAAAGAAAAATCCATACAGAAATGGTTTGTCGAGATTTGTGTGGAAGAACTTAACTGGCCTGCACAGAGCCCTGACCTCTACCCCATCAAACACATTTGGGATGAATTGGAACGCCAACTGTGAGCCTGGCCTAGTCACCAACATCAGTGCCCGACCTCACTAATGCTCTTGTGGAGTTGTCCCTGCAGCAATGTTCCAACATCTAGTGGAAAGCCTTCCCAGATGAGAGGTAACTGTTATAGCAGAAAAAGGAGGACCAACTCCATATTAATGCCCATGATTTTGGAATGCGATGTTTGACGAGAAACATGTCCACATACCTTTCATGTAGTGTAAATATATACCTGTATTTAGTATTGTATTCAGCGGATTTAATTTAGAAAAAGCCCATATTTTAACTCACGAACCGGCAGTCACTAGTTAGCTTTTCAGTTGACATTAGTGCCGTTCTGCTCCAAGTTCTATTGAGCATTGACCACTTTTTGATCATGCCCTTGATGACGTTCCATTCACTCTAAACGTGCTACATTCTCAGAGTAAATCGTTGGTAACTTTTGGAACCATATATGGTAGAGACATGAGGTTTGGAGTATTGTTTTTCTAACAAAATGTTCTATTGAATGGACATACTTGTAAAAACCTTGAATGAATTAAGCATTTTATGGGTGAACACCCTATATTATCTTCCATTTTGAAAAGGGAGAAACTCATAAACAACAGTTGGCATCATCCATCACATTCAAAATCCATACCTGATGTACTGTGCTGGGGCCTGTTTGTCAGCTGCCCTCACAGGCATAGCTGCAGCTATCTTCTGAGAGACCTGCTTCAGCAGAGCGTCGCGGGTCTTCTCCGTCAGCTATTTGACAGCCTCCTCGTCAGGCTTCTGCAACTCTGGGGCATAGTCGCTCAGCACTTCCTTAGGAAGCAGGTCTGAGTACTTACTGAAAATCACCTGCACAGGGACAACAGAGGAGACAGCTGAATATATAGAAACTGAACTGTACACAGGTCCTCCGTGACAGTGGTTATTCAAATGATGGCTCTCTGTTTAATACAGGATTGTGGCAAGAAACAGCTTTTTTTACTTGGTAACTAGATGACAATAACAAAAACATGGTGGGTCACAGCACAGGAAGGAGTCTGGAGACCACTGCTCTATAAAATAAAGATGTGGGCACAGCGATTCATAGGCAATTTCATCCCCAGAATCATGGTCCCCAGTGTCATGGTCCTATGTGGCTCAGTTGGTAATGCATGACACTTGCAACACCAAGGTTGTGGGTTCAATTCCCAGTATGAAAATGTATGCACTCACTATAATGTCTGCACTCACAATAATGTATGCACTCACTCTGCATAAAAGCATCTTAAATGACTAATGTAACTAATGTAAAATAAATCCACATGAGAAGTGCCAATGGATTTACTTTAGAATCATATGAGAATGTCTCGTACATACAACTACATTGTAAGATCTAGGTTGACCAGCTGGATATCTATTAATATTCTTACCTTGTTCTTGCCCTGTCCCTGTCTGGCGATGGCGTCGTATTTGATCTTGGCCTCCCAGTCCACCTGTACAGCCAGGGCGTTGGAGCGCTTCTTCTTCCTTCCCATCTCCAGAGGGAACTGGGCCACGTGGATTTCAGGGAACGCAAAGCCGTCTCAAAAGTCCTCCAACACAAGGAAGGTTGTCAAACACTGTGAGACTAGTAGTAAGAAGCAATGTGCAGATGTACCCATTTCCACTGTCCTACAACACAGGGGAGTCCAACACACAAACTGAGAGGAAAAAGCTATATCTCATGATATTGCTTTTCTGAACATTCAGGGCGTCATTTCTAACACAACACCAACAATAACACAGCTTCAATCCATTAAACTGGGTATGGAGTAAAGTTTAGTACTTCCAGAGAGCGGGGCACCCAGCTATTCCTGTAGCCGTAGGGAGGGGGTTGTCTGCGGGAGGAGACGAAGGCGGTGGAGTGGGACCTCTGTGCCCGGGCCCTCTACTCGGACTCCAGCTGGTCCTGGGAAAACTGAGTCGGCGCCGGTAGGAAATTGTCATTCTTCTTGCACCATTAGCTAAGATTTCCACTTCCAACATCTCGACTGTAAACAAGGCCATCTAACGTTAGGATAACGTAGTTAACCTTACTTACGTAGTTACAGTAGCGTATGTGCTAGCTGCAAGTACTAGTTTTGAAACACAACAGAAGCTTTTGTGTTCACAGTAGTAACGTACATGTACTAATAAACCTGACCCCGATACAATAACTAGCTAAACACCAAAACAAGAAACTGGTGGAGACCAGCTAAGGTTAGCTTGCTAGCTAAGTGAGTAACTAACTAACGTTAGGGAAAGGCCAGGACTCGTCTCAGGAGTTAGCCATAGCTAGCTATAAGCTAACGAACAAAACGTCGATTTCAAAGCAATAATATGGCAGTAAAACCTTAGTAAATTTAAATAATCTTAACATGACATTTTATCGCTTAAACGTCTGATTTGAATTGTTTTGCATTCTGTAACAAAAAATAAGGCCTTTCCACAACACTCACTTCATAAGTGACATTCTTGTTTATTCCACAATGTCTATGATCTCGCAATGTTTGCTTCAACGTTTTTCTGAAGAGGGCGAGGAAGAGGGTCAAAGTGAGAGGTTTCACTCTCAAATCACATTGTATTTGTCACCTGCTTCGTAAACAGCAGGTGTAGACTAACAGTGAAACGCTTACTCAAGGGTCCTTTTCCAACAATGCAGAGTTTAAGATAAAGATAAAATAAGAATACAAATAGTGACACAAGGAATTCATATACAGTGAATAACAATAAAGAGTCGTGCCCTCTTCACAACTGTGTGGGTATGGACCATGTTAATTCCTTAGTTATGTGGACACACATGAACTTGAAGCTCTTGACCCGCTCCAGTACAGCTCCATCGATGTGGATGGGGGCGTGCTTGCCCATTAGTTTTCTGTAGTCCACGATCAGCTCCTTTGTCTTGCTGACATTGAGGAAGAGGTTGTTGTTCTTGAACCATACTGCCAGGTCTGTGGCCACTTCCCTCTAGACTGGTTCATCATCATCGGTGATCAGTCCTACCACCGTTGTGTCGTCAGCAAACTTGATGATGGTGTTGGAGTCGTGCGCGGCCACACAGTCGTGGATGAACAGAGAGTAAAGAAGGGGTCTAAGCACACACCCCTGAGGGGGGTCTTACTCACATCGGCTACAGAGAGCAAGATCACAGAGTCGTCCGGAACATCTGGTACTCTCATGCATGGTTCAGTGTTGCTTGCCTTGAAGTGATCATTTAGCTTGTCTGTTAGGCTCATGTCACTGGGCAGCTCGTGGCTGGGTTTCTTGGTAATCCATGATAGTATGCAAGCCATGCCACATCCATCCTGCCAGAGCTGGCGTAGTAGGGTTCAATCTTAGTCCTGTATTAACGCTTTGCCTGTTTGATGGCTTGCCGGAGGTCATAGCCATCAAACAGGGTCGCCAAAATCGAGCCAAAATATGTGCTTATTTTGGACCTAAGCTTGCCACCTGCCTTCCCACCTTTGGGACACTGACTCCCGTTGTTAGGGTGGAGACTTGAGCATCTTGTCATTATACATATACAATTGGATAAAGCCAATTTTGGCTGTGCTATCTAGTGGAAACTGTTGTATGGGAGAGTAGGGGTGTGTGGAAAGGAGTGGGTGTGTCGAAAGGAAAATAGTGGGCGTGTGGAAAGGAGTGGTTGTGTTGAAAGCGCTCTGCTATAGATTAGATGGTTTTGATTGAGCTGTGTTTTTTTCTTTTACATTGAGCTACCAGAGGATGAGTCTGAGGATGAGTCTGCCAGAGGATGAGTCTGAGGATGAGTCTGCCAGAGGATGAGTCTGAGGATGAGTCTGCCAGAGGATGAGTCTGAGAAGTATTTCACTGTATATTTTCAGTTATAAAGTTAAATGTTTATTTTTTATTAAAAGTGCTGATGTAACTCTACCTACATGTACATATTACCTCAATTACCTCGACTAACCGGTGCCCATTGACTCTGTACCGGTACCCCCTGTATATAGCCTCTTCTTAAAGCAGTGTTGGTTAAGGGCTTGTAAGAAAGCATTTCACAATTTGATTTGATGTTGGCTGCAGTGTTGCTTCTTCATGCGTTTTATGCGTGTGCTTACAACGACTTGGCTACTCGGTAACTTGTCAAGCGGGAGCGAAGGGCACAGTGTTGTTGCCATTCATGCCTTCCCCATTGAGTAGTAGACTGTATGTTTGTATCAAGATTACATCTACAGTATGGTTATCAATATCAGTTATATTTTTGGGTAGGCTGCTATCCTACTTGAAATAAAATCATGGGAGGGAAAAATGCTACCCCCACTGCTAATGGCCCAGCAAAGGCAATTCAGGTGAGGAGCCCCTGCAACAAAGCAACTCACGCCAAACATTTAAGACTAGATAGCACATTAATCAGTGATCACCAAGGATGTCCAAGGTGAAATAGCTTATGAAATCTATCGATAGGCTATGAGATGTAAAATATAAGGGGCGAAGTCAGAAAAAGTGGAACCTCCTTTTTTAGGCCTAGCTTTCTACACTGTTGTAACTGCCTCAAAATGATCCGAATTAGGCTATTGAGAAGATGGCAGAAAGAGCATCGATGACCCAAAAGATAAATGCTGCCTTGTCTCATTCATCTCCCTGTCACTCATCCTCAATCCTCTGACAGTGTTATTTCTCCAAACCCTGTCAGCTCACATCCATCACAGCATTTCTGCATCAGATCAAACTTCATTAGGTGTCCATTCGCCAATAGGGAGACACAATAAAGACCAAAATAGCAATAGCCTAAGTGCCTCTTCAATACTGTTGACCTTTGTGCAGGTCTTTTCTAATACGTTCCACTGAATGGAAATCCCTCTTTGAGACTTTCTCCTATAGGATACGTATTGTATTAATACATAACAGTGGGTCACATCCCATGTGGAATATATATAGAATAATGTATTAACAAGGTTCTTATGTGTTCTACCTGGAAGTGATACATATGGCAGCAAATACACTTACACGATTCATTGAAGATTCTTGTAATATACAACTTATATGTTGCATGTATTGTATGAAAAACATACATTAGAGACATGTAAACAAATCCTTCTAAAGTCTCAGATACCATATCTATGTAGGAAAAGACCTCAATCATGTATTCAAATGTGTTTTGCCACATACATGTATATGTTAACACATACAGTGCCTTCGGGAAATTATTCAGACCCCTTGACTTCTTCCAAACTTTGTTACGTTACAGCCTTATTTTAAAATGTATTAAATTGTCACGTCCTGACCATAGGAAGCCTTTATTTTCTATGGTAGAGTAGGTCAGGGCGTGACTAGGGATTTAGTCTAGTTTATATTTTCTATGTGGGGTTCTAGTTTGTTTTTTTCTATTTGGTGTGTTGATATGATTCCCAATTGAGACAGCTGGCTATCGTTGTCTCTAATTGGGGATCATACTTAAGTAGCATTTTTCCACCTGTGTGTTATGGGATAATGTTTTGAGTAAGTGTATGTAGCACCTCTGTTGTCACGGTTTGTTGTTTCGTTTGTTTGTTGTTTCACTTTCGCCTTGGTCCGTCTATACAAACGAACGTGACAGAATATCCCATCAACAAAGGACCAAGCAGCGTGCCCGGGAGGAGATGGCATCCTGGTCTTTGGCGGAGATCAGGGAGAGAACATCCTGGACTTGGGACAACATGATGTCAGGAGAGAAGAGCCTGCCATGGAAGCAGGCAGAAGCAGCGAGGGAGGGACAGTGACGTAGTCGGGGAGGAAGGCCACAGAAACCCCACATTTTTTGGGGGGGGGGCACATGGAGCAGTCGGCGGAGCCGAGGAGTGAACCAGAGCCAGTCTGGGAGAAGAGGGAGAATGTGGAGGAGAGAGAAATGAGAGAGTTATTGAATTGGTGGAGGATGCACGACGTTTGCCCTAAGGAGCGTGTTATCGATTTAAAGCCACCTGAGTCTGCTCTCCGTACTCATCCTGAGAAGTGTGTTAAAGATCCGGTACAAGTGATGCCGGCTATACGCACCAGGTCTCCAATACGCTTTCCCAGCCCAGTACGTCCTGTGTCAACTCCCCGCACTCACCGTGCGGAGTGTGTCATCGTTCCGGCACCATCTGTGCCAGCTCTATGCACCAGGTCTCCAGTGTGCCTCCACAGCCCAGTATGTCCTGTGCCTGCTCCTTGCACTCTCCCTGAAGTGAGTGTCCCCAGTCAGGTATGTCCTGTGCCTGCTCCTCGCACTCTCCCTCAAGTGCGTGTCCCCAGTCAGGTACGTCCTGTTCCTGCTCCTCGCACTCTCCCTCAAGTGCGCCTTCTCAGTCCGGTACGTCCTGTGCCTGCTCCTCGCGCTCGCCCTGAGGTGCGTGTCACCAGCCCGGTACCACCAGTGCCGGCCCCGTGCACCAGGCTTCCTGCGACGATCCCCAGTCCAGAGCTTCCGGCTACAGTTCCCAGTCCAGAGCTTCCGGCTACAGTTCCCAGTCCAGAGCTTTCGGCGACAGTTCCCAATCCAGAGCTTCCGGCGACAGTTCCCAGTCCAGAGCTTCCGGCGACAGTTCCCAGTCCAGAGCTTCCGGCGAACGTGACATAAATAAAACAATTTCCTCCAAAAAATAAATACAATACCACATAATAACAAAGGAAAAATAGGTTTTTGGAAATGTTTGAAAATGCATTAAAAACAAAAAATAGAAAAACCTTATTTACATACGTATTCAGACCCTTTGCAATGAGACTCTAAATTCAGCTCAGGTGCAACCTGTTTCCATTGATCATCCTTGAGATGTTTCTTCAATTTGATTGGAATCCACCTATGGTAAATTCAATTGATTGGACATGATTTGGAAAGGCTCAAATCAGTTTTGGAAAGGCTTTAATCCATTTTAGAATAAGGCTGTAACGTAACAACATTTGGAAAAAGTCAAGAGGTCTGAATACTTTACGAATGCTTCACTCTGTTCCACTTCCTAGACCTGTTGGGGAAGGAGGAAAATGCAGCATTTGACAAATAAAACAGGACTTAATTGAGTGTAAAATGAAAATGGTTGCAAATGCCAGAGCCCACGTGTGTCTGTGAGCAGGAGTTCTGACATACTGTAGAGATCTTTCAATTTTGTGCAGATATGGGATGTACATATATTTTATTTATCATGATATCATAATGGAATGGTCCCCCAATCCTATTTTTTAATACTATATCTCTTGACACATTGATGAAAATAATCATGGCCTCTATACCTTCAAGCTGCATAGTTGGACCCTATTCCAACTATTCCAACTACTGAAAGAGCTGCTTCCTGTGCTTGGCCCTCCTATGTTGAACATAATAAACCTTATCCTATGGATGTGTACCAAACTCACTAAAAGTGGCAGTAATAAAGCCTCTCTTGAAAAAGCTGAACTTTGACCCAGAAAATATAAAAAACTATTGGATCTCCCAATCCTCTAAAAAGAAAATGAAAAAGATGTTGTGCAGCAACTCACTGATGTAATTTGGAAACATAATGTTAACTTTCACTGCTATGCGGATGACACACAGCTGTACATTTCGATGAAACATGATGAAACCCCAAAATTGCCCTCCCTGGAAGCCTGTGTTTCAGATATAAGGAAAGTGAATGACGGCAAATGTTCTACTTTTAAACTCGGACAAAACAGAGATGCTAGTTTTAGGTCCCAAGAAACAGAGAGCTCTTCTGTTGAATCTGACAATTAATCATGATGGTTGTACAGTCGTCTCAAATACAACTGTGAAGGACCTCGCCGTTAGTCTGGACCCTGATCTCTATTTTTGACGAACATATCAAGACTGTTTCAAGGACAGATTTTTTCCATCTACGTAACATTGCAAAAATCAGAAACTTTCTGTCCAAAAATGATGCAGAAAAATGTATCCATGCTTTTGTCACATCTAGGTTAGACTACTGCAATGCTCTACTTTCCGGCTACCTGGATAAAGCACTAAATACACTTCAGTTAGTGCTAAACAGGGCTGCTAGAATCCTGAGTAGAACCAAGAAAGGATCATATTACTTCAATGCTCTGCCTGGCAGGTTCCCTTCTCTCCACTGGGATTCTCTGACTCAAACCATATTACAGGGGCTGAGTCACTGGCTTACTGGTACTCCTACATGCCGTCCCTAGGAGCGGTGCGTCACTTGAGTGGGTTGAGTCACTGATGTGATCTTCCTGTCGGATGGCGCCTACCCTTGGGTTCGTGCCGTGGGGGAGATCTTCGTGGGCTATACTCGGCCTTGTCTCAGGATAGTAAGTTGGTGGTTGAAGATATCCCTCTAGTGGTGTGTGGGCTGTGCTTAGGAAAAGTTGGTGGGGTTATATCCTGCCTGTTTGGCCCTGTCCGACCCCCGGGTCCTGGGGTCCTGTCTCAACCTCCAGTATTTATGTTGCAATAGTTTATGTGTCGGAGGGGGGGGGGCTAGGGTCATTCTGTTATATCTGGAGTATTTCTCTTGTCTTATCCGGTGTCCTGTGTGAATTTAAGTTTGCTCTCTCTAATTCTCTCTTGCTCTCTTTCTCTCTCTCTCTCTCTCTCTCTCTCTGAGGACCATGCCTTGTTTTTGTTTTTTTTGTGACGGTTGCGTCCTGTTTTAATAATTGCCTGAGTAAAGTGCTTTGTCCACTCATCTCTGATCCTGCGCCTGAGTTCCATGCACCAGCTACACCCACCCACTGACAGAATTTCACACGCTCAATGTGGAGTCAGCAGGAGCAGGTGCCCTGGTATAGGGGTTGAGGGATGCGGTCCATGGCGGCGCCGAGATGATGGAGCATCGCCGCGTGCTCCCGGACGCGCTCCTAAACCTCTATACCAGGGCACCTGCTTCTGCTGACATATTGTAGCTGGACTTTTAATGGAATATCTACATAGGCGTACAGAGGCCCATTATCAGCAACCATCACTCCTGTGTTCCAATGGCACGTTGTGTTAGCTAATCCAAGTTTATCATTTTAAAAGGCTATTTGATCATTAGAAAACCCTTTTGCAATTATGTTAGCACAGCTGAAAATGGTTGTTCTGATTAAAGAAGCAATAAACTGGCCTTCTTTAGACTAGTTGAGTATCTGGAGCATCCTCATTTGTGGGTTCGATTACAGGCTCAAAATGAAAGAAAGGACTTTCTTCTGAAACTTGGCAGTCTTTTCTTGTTCTGAGAAATGAAGGCTATCCCATGCGAGAAATTGCCAAAACCCTGAAAATCTCGTACAACGCTGTGAACTACTCCCTTCACAGAACAGCGAAAACTGGCTCTAACCAGATTGTATCGGGACTCTGGAGTAACTCCCTGGCTATTCTAATTTAATGTTCAAATTTCAGTTTGCTTGTTGTAGTGTATCATGACAACTTCAACTATAACGAATACATGCTCTATTGATCTTCACTTGATAAGGAAAGGGTTGCATATAGCTCAGGTTAATATATGTAGCCTTCCTAACAAAATACATGAGGTTTTTAACTTGGTCAACATAAATAATATTCATATTTTGGCTTTGACCAAAACACATTTAGATGTATCTGTAAATGAAGGAATCCGACCCAGGAACTCGGGTGCATCCTCCGATCATAACGTGCTGAGAAAACCAGGGAGTGTGTCCGGATGAGTAGGAAGGAGCACAGCAGATAATCCACACAAGACAAGAGCACGGACACACGACACAACCTCAGAGAAGAAACAACGATCTGACAACAAGAAACACTGGTAACAGAACATATAAAGGGAAGATAAGTGGTTCCAGCTGGCGCAGACAATCAGGCCGAGATTGGGAAACCACGCCAGTACACAAACACTGGAGAGAGAGAGAGAGAGAGAGAGAGAGGGAGGCAGTGGATTCATGAACCGTGACAATACCCCCCTAGGAACGCCTCTTGGCGTTCCCAGGCAAATTTACCTGTCGATTGAAATCATCGATAAGGGAGTGATCCAGAATGTCCCTAGCAGGTACCCAACTTCTCTCCTCCGGGCCGTAACCCTCCCCAGTCCACCAGGTACTGGAATCCGCGTCCCCTCCTTCTAGAGTCCAAAATACGATTGACAGAAAAGGTGGTTTCCCCATCAACAAGTCGTGGCGGCGGGGAACCGGGACCGGCGGGTTAATGCGTGCCTGAAACACAGGTTTTATTTTAGACACATGAAAGGTAGGATGAATTCTCCTATACGCCAGAGGAAGCTTGAGCCGGACCGCCACCGGACTAATGATCCTGGTGACTCTGAACGGGCCGATAAATTTGGGGCAAGCTTGTTCGAAACGGATCGGAGTGGAATGTTCTTAGTAGAAAGCCACACTCTTTGGCCAACGACGTATACCGGAGGCTTCGACCGGTGGCGATCGGCCTTAGCCTTGGTGCGCGCCCCCACCCGGAGAAGAGTCTCACGGGCTCTGCTCCATGCGTGACGGCACCTCTGGATGAAAGCGTGAGCGGAGGGAACAGTGACCTCGGACTCCGTACTGGGAAAGATAGGTGGCTGGTAACCTAAACTACACTCAAACGGAGAGAGACCCGTGGCTGCCACTGGCAACGAATTGTGAGCGTACTCAACCATAGAGAGTTGTTGACTCCAGGAAGAGGGATTCTTGGAAACCAAACATCGCAACACTCTCTCCAAATCTTGGTTGGCCCTCTCCGTTTGACCGTTGCTCTGGGGATGAAACCCTGAAGACAGGCTGACACTCGCTCCCAGTAACCTACAAAACTCTTGCCAAAACTTGGACACAAATTGGGGCCCCGGTCAGAAACTACGTCCATCGGCAGGCCATGTAAGCGA